>NC_061512.1:268685895-268762859 GCF_022539505.1 Lolium rigidum
GTGCTTATCGCTCTCCTCGGATCCATGTCCGAGGATATCGTGGGGCAGCTCACCCGCGTCCTCACGTCGGCTGGCGTCTGGGAGGCGCTCCACGCCATGTTCGGCTCGCAGAATCGAGCCAGGGTGATGCAGCTGCGCTATCAGCTGTCCAACTTCAAGAAGAAGGACATGACTGCCTCCGAGTACTTCAATCGGATGAAGAGCTACGCCGACGCCATGGCCTCCGCCGGCAAGCCGCTCAGCGACGAGGAGATCCTCGGCTACATCCTCGCCGGGCTCGGTCCGGAATACGAGCCTCTCGTCCCCTCCATCACCGCACGCGACGAACCGGTGACACTTAACAATTTTTTTGCTTATTTCCTTAGTGCCGAGCTTCGTCTTGAGCAGCAGGCGTCTGCATCATCTGCCAGGTCTGCGGCAAGTACGGCCACGACGCTCTCCGCTCCCGCAACCGCTTCAACCACGCCTTCCAGCCCGAGGAGCCGCGTCAGCGCAACGCCAATGCCGCCAACTCCAACAACTCTGGCGATGGCAATTGGTACTTCGACTCCGGAGCAACAGATCACCTGACGGCCGACCTCGACCGCCTCAGCTTCCAGGAGCGCTACCAGGGCAAGGACTCCGTGCAGGTCGCCAATGGCGCAGGTCTGTCCATTACCCATATTGGTCACTCCCAAATTACTGGCTCATCTCGACCACTTCTTTTTAAGAATATCCTGCGAGTTCCTGCCATGTCTAAAAATCTTCTTTCCATGCACAAGCTTCTTCTTGATAATCATGCATATGCTGAAGTTTATCCCCATCATTTTTATGTTAAGGACCAAGCAACGAGGGCCCTTCTTCTTCGGGGTAGATGCCAGGGTGGTCTGTACCCAGTGCCAAGCAACCTCGTCACGTCGTCGTCTTCATCGAGTCGCCACTGCCTTACCAGCTCCACACTCTCCACGACCATTGGCATCGAAGGCTAGGGCATCCGTCGCTTAGAGTTCTCGAGTCCGTCCTTAGGAAAAATAAAGTTGCTTGTGCATTGCCGTCTACATCTTTAGTTTGTGATTCGTGTCAACGTGCCAAGGTGCACCAATTACCCTATTCCCGTTCATCGCATTGTACCAATTCTCCCCTAGAGCTCGTGCATTCCGATGTATGGGGGCCAGCTATCTCTTATGTGGGAGGTTTTCGGTACTATGTAAGTTTTGTGGATGATTTTAGTCGTTATACATGGATTTATCTTATCAAGCGCAAGTCCGATGTTGAGAAATCTTTTTATCACTTTCAAACCCACGTGGAAAGATTGCTTCAAACTAAAATTCGCATGGTGCAATCTGATGGTGGCGGCGAGTACACTCGTCTCTCCAAATATTTTGATCGCACCGGTATTCAACATCGTGTTACTTGTCCACACACGTCTCAACAGAACGGCATCGCCGAGAGGAAACATCGCCACATCGTCGAGACAGGCATCGCCCTCCTCGCCCATTCCTCTCTTCCTGTTCGTTTCTGGGATGAGGCTTTCCTCACAGCCGTCTACTTGATCAACCGCATGCCTGCCCAAAACCTACAAAACACAGCTCCTCTCACATGCCTTCGAGGTGAACACCCCGATTACTCTTTTCTCCGCGCCTTTGGCTGCGCGTGCTGGCCCAATTTGCGCCCATACAATAATAGGAAGCTCGCTTTTCGCTCTCGTCTCTGTGTGTTCCTCGGCTACAGCCAACAACATAAAGGGTATAAGTGTTTAGATCGGTCTTCTGGTCGGATTTTTGTTTCTCGCGATGTTGTGTTCGACGAGAATTTCTTCCCCTATGCCAATCCGAGCCCTGCCTCCAACTCACCGCCTCCTCCACCCATCACCGTTCCCACTATTTTTCCATCCTCTGAGCCGGTGATCCAGGATGACCGTATGCGTAATTACGACCTAACCCTTTTGGCTACTAACACTCCTGCCACGAGCAGCTCTTCTGATGCAGGTTTTGATGGTGGCGATCCATCAGGCAGTGGTGCCAGCTCTCCTCGCACGCCTGCTCCTGGTTCTGCTTCTCCGGCAGACAGCTCTGCCGCGGCAGACTCTCCGACTGATGGCAGCTCTCGGCAGCCTGGCGCAGGCTCACGGCAGCCTGCTGCGACTTCATCGCCTGCTGCGGCTTCATCACCTGCCGCGGATTCTTCGGCTGCGGCACCACTTCGCCGTCTGCCTCGTCACCACCTGCTCCCCCGGCACCGCGTCATCACATGCAGACGCGCACTCACGACGCCACCGTCAAGCCTCTCCGTCCAACGGACGGGACCATCCGCTACGACCCCATGCATCGTGACGCAGCTGAACCGGCCTCCTACCGTCGTGCTCTCTCCGATGCTCAGTGGCGTCAAGCTATGGAGGACGAACACTCTGCCTTGCTCCGTAATCACACATGGACGCTTGTGCCACCTCCCCCTGGTCGCAATATTATTGGCTCTCGCTGGGTGTTCAAAGTGAAGCACAAGGCTGACGGTTCTGTCGACAAATACAAGGCACGGCTCGTGGCTCAGGGGCTCACTCAGCGCTATGGCATCGACTACCTTGACACCTTTAGTCCGGTTGTGAAACCCGCTACAGTTCGTCTTGTTCTTTCCCTCGCCGTGTCTCGTAACTGGTCGGTTCGTCAGCTGGATATTAGCAATGCGTTTTTGCATGGTACTTTGGAAGAGACAGCCTACATGCGTCAACCTCCGTGCTTCGAAGATTCAGATCAATCCTCACTATGTCTGCAAACTGCACAAGTCCATCTATGGCCTCAAACAGTCCCCTCGTGCCTGGTACTCTCGGTTGAGTGATATGTTGCAGCAGCTTGGCTTTCATGCCGCCAAGACAGACACTTCCTTGTTTGTGTTTCATCAGGCTGGCATCACCATATACATGCTCGTCTACGTCAATGACATTGTCGTCGTTATCTCTTGTCCTACAGCCGCTGCTTCTCTTGTTGGTCGGCTTGGTCAGACATTCCCTGTTAAAGATTTGGGGCCGCTTCATTATTTTCTTGGTGTTGAAGTCGTGCGCGATTCAGGGGGAATGTCTCTGTCACAAGGCAGGTATGCCATGGATCTGCTTCATCGCGCCAACATGGACAAGTCCAAAGCTGTGTCTACTCCCATGTCCGTTCAAGACAAGCTTGCTGCAGACCAGGGGACTCTCTTGACAGATGATGATGCTTTTCAGTATCGCAGTGTGGTCGGTGGCCTTCAGTACTTGACACTTACACGGCCTGACATCTCGTTTGCTATCAACAAGGTTTGTCAGTACCTTGCTAAACCTACTACAGTTCATTGGGAACCTGTGAAACAGATACTGCGGTATGTCAAGGGAACCATTCATACAGGCCTTCAGATTCGACGGTCGTCTTCGTCGTTGTTGAGTGTTTTCACCGACGCAGATTGGGCATGCAGAACTGATGATCGGCGTTCTCGGCTTCGCATTGTTCTTCGGACCCACCTTGATCTCCTGGAGTGCTCGCAAGCAACCCACGGTCTCCCGATCATCGACTGAAGCTGAGTATAAAGCTCTAGCGAATGGGACAGCTGAGGCAATGTGGATACAGTCACTTCTTCGAGAGTTGCATGTTCCTCAACCTCGGCCATCGGTTTTGTGGTGTGACAATCTCGGCGCCACGTATTTGACTGCTAATCCAGTGTTCCATGCACGGACGAAACACATCGAGGTCGACTTCCATTTCGTCCGAGAAAAGGTGGCTCAAGGTGCTCTTGACGTGCGTTTTGTTTCATCTGCTGATCAAGTAGCTGATGCCTTCACAAAGCCATCCACAAAGCAAATGCTGGAGCGTCTATTTTCCAGTCTTAACTTAGTACAAGTACAACGTTGAGATTGAGGGGGAATGTGAACTAACAGATTGAGCTAGGTAGCTCCTGATATCTCTCCCGTATACAGCTGTATAGTTATCTGTACTTATCTCTTGTAAAACCCTAACAACCTGTACTTATCCGATCCCTACGTGGGACTATAAATATACATGAGGCCGGTGCACTTTGCATCACGGCAAAACCATAGAATTCACTAAATACATTTTCACAAATTTACATTGAGATTCTACAAAACATTAAATATGATAAAATTATGAGTACTACCTTATTATACTATGCATTATATGAGCGGTATCATAAACTAGTATCATATGCATGATAATACTTTCGACTGTGACTAGTCTAACTCTCTATGAAGTTTCAGAGAGAGAGTAATCCACACTCTAAATCAGAAGTCAAAGCCAGCAATATTTCCCCTTTGATTAATGCGTACTATATATATATATATATACAGTTACAGCTATACACTACCTACAAAGAGATATATGCTCGAATGAAATGAAAATGATGTATTTTTAACAATCTGTACCAAACTATACAGTGACAGCCGGGGTTGGAAGCTCAGGCAGTCCGCTCTGGCCGTTCAGCACAACCACCTTCCCCTCAGAGTCCACGTCAACAATGGCAGAATCGCCTTCCTTGACCTCCCCGGCCAAGATCTTCTCCGCGAGGCTGTCCTCCAGCAGCCTCATGATCGCCCTCCTTAGTGGCCGTGCTCCATAGCTAGGGTTGTACCCTTCGTCAACGACCCGCTCCTTGAACTTCTCAGTGACCTGCAGATTAATCTCCTTCAGCTTCAGCCTGGTGAAGACCTCCTGTAGCATGATGTCCGCGATCTCTTTGACTTCCAGCTTGGTCAGCTGCCTGAAAACGATCATCTCGTCAAGACGATTGAGAAATTCAGGGCGGAAGTACTGCTTCATCTCCTCAACGACCAAGCTCTTGATCCTGCCGTAGCTGCTGTCCTTCTCGTCAGTCTCGAGGTCAAACCCAATCTTACGCCCTCCCTTCTCAATGACGCTGCTTCCCACGTTTGATGTCATTATAAGAAGCGTGTTCTTGAAGTCCACTGTCCTCCCCTTGCTGTCAGTTAACCTTCCGTCTTCTAGGATCTGGAGCATCATGTTGAACACATCCGGATGTGCCTTCTCAATCTCATCAAAAAGCACAACACTGTAAGGCCGGCGTCGAACTGCCTCCGTCAACTGGCCACCCTCCGTGTATCCCACATAGCCTGGTGGTGAACCGATCAACTTGGACACTGTGTGTCTCTCCATGAACTCACTCATATCGAGTCGGATCATGGCCTCTTCAGAGCCAAAGTAATACGATGCAAGAGTCTTTGCAAGCTCTGATTTCCCAACACCAGTTGGACCTGCAAAAATGAAGCTCGCAATTGGTCTGTTGGGGTTCTTGAGGCCGACACGAGCACGGCGGACAGAGCGACTTATTGCTTTCACAGCCTCATCTTGGCCAATGACACGCTTATGCAATGTCTCTTCCATCTTAAGAAGTTTATCGGATTCGTCAGTTGAGACTTTCTCCACTGGGATACCAGTCCATGATGATACAATGTGCTGGATATCTGATTCATGGACCATCGGCCCAGTCTCTCCTGATGCAGTCTCTGCTTTGATCATCTCCTTGCTCTTGTCAATCAGGGCTGTTATCTGGGCCTTCAATTCCATTTCACGATCTCGCAGTTCTCCAGCCTAATGGCATAAGATTGAAACAGACATAAACTACAAGTTAACATGCATATCAAACGAAAATACAAATTTACGAGGACTGACATCCAGATAGTAGAGATCATAGACACAGATGAATAACAAATAGTGGTTTGCATAAAGTATAGGGAAGGCAGGTTCAAGGATACAAATAGCCTTTCTACTTGTAGACTTGTAGTGGTAACTATGAATGACAAAAATATTATAAGTATTGTTTACCATCAAGATATTACCACATTAAACTGAAACTTCTCCAATAAGAGAACAAAAAAATGGACAGGAATTTCTAAATACCCTGAAATTACATATCATCTTCCAATAATATCACTTTGGTTAGCCATGGTTGATAAAAATCCCATAGAAAGCTTTATGAACATGAAAAGAATTTTAAATCTAGTAATTCACCAAAGGAAGATACCTTTTCAAAATCCTGGCCACGGACGGCTTCATTTTTATCCTTTGTTATTTGCTTAAGCTCCTTGTCGAGCTCTCTGGCTTCCTCAGGAACCTACATAAATTATCCAGTTCAAATTCCATGTGAACCATGTGTGTCCAGTAGCAAAAGGGCGATAGATGTATGTCCATCCAAACAATCAACAGTATATGACCCATTCTTTACCTGGGCATGTCGAAGCCTTACACGTGAACCTGCTTCATCGATCAAGTCAATAGCTTTATCTGGAAGGAAACGATCACTGCAAATAAAATAATTTTTCAGGTGATTAAAGGATACATGATACCAGTCAAGTTATATATATATATATAAGATTCAGACGGAAAAAAAACACATTAGTTTTCTCTGACATGTTTTCGAAGTCTCAGAATACCATACATGCCATATAGTTCACACACCTGATATATTGATAAGATAGCTTAGCAGCTGCAATCAAAGAATCATCAGTGTAATGGAGTTTATGATGGATCTCATATCGTTCCCGAAGTCCTCTGAGAATTTCTATGGTCTCATCAACTGAAGGCTCTGGCACCTTTACTGGCTGGAAACGCCTTTCTAATGCTGGATCTTTCTCAACATGCTTCCTGTATTCATCAAGTGTAGTAGCTCCAATACACTGAAATTGAATCAGAGAGATAATTGTGTAAGCATTTCAGTAAAAGAAAATAAATAAATATAAAGTCAGCTTTCTGGAAGGATAGCAGAGACTTCATATGTTCAACATAAAGAAAACATAACCTCATCGTCATACCTGTAATTCTCCTCTTGCTAATGCAGGCTTTAAGATATTAGCAGCATCTATAGCACCTTCGGCAGCTCCTGCTCCTATGAGGGTGTGAACCTCATCAATGAAGAGAATTATCTCATCGCTCTGCTTGATTTCTTCCATCAGTTTCTTCAACCGTTCTTCAAATTCTCCACGGTATTTCGTACCAGCAACAAGAAGTCCCATATCAAGGGTAATGACCTAAAATAAATGGTTTCGAAGATGATCATTCTCTGGCAATCTCTTCAAAACAATGCAAAAACACCACCACAAAAGATGGTAACTATCAAGTATGGTACCAATAATATCCCACCCATCTTTTCAACGTATTAATATATCTGTATATGGAAGTTTCTTATTGTCATTAACAAATTATCAAGCGGTTGCATTTGTTCCCTGCATTATTTGTCCGAAGTAAGCTCACATAAGTTCTCTTTTAGCTTATAAGCGTGCATTATATTTTTAGCTAAAGAAATTTGAGATATACTTGTTGGGAAAGTTCCATTGTTCCATTAAAACCAATATATGAATAGTGGTAGTCACATGAAATAAACTATGAAGCACACCATCTAATGTAGAACAGCATAAATAAATCAAACACAGCAGTAACGAGAATCAATTGATAGGCAAACATTAGAATCAACGTATCTAGAATCGCAACACTCGTATAACAGAATTAAAGCAAGAAATCATACCTTCTTCCCCTCTATTGTCTCAGGCACATCGCCAGTAGAAATGCGTTGAGCAAGCCCTTCTGCAATTGCTGTCTTCCCAACACCGGGCTCTCCAATTAAGCAGGGATTGTTCTTTGTTCGTCTTCCCAAAATTTGTATGACGCGTTCAATCTGTGGTTCCCTTCCAACAACAGGATCTAGCTTTCCCTACAGTGATTATCAGGGTAAAGAATTAGGCCTGAACTAGTGCTTATTACGTCACTGTAGAACATAGGCATTACCTCCTCTGCTAATTTTGTTAAATTAGTTCCATACTCCTCAAGTGTTGGCATCTTATTACCACTGCTTCCTCCGCCAACTCCAGCACCAACAGCTTCTGTTGTTTCACCAATCATTCGGACAACCTATAGATGGATAACATTTGTGATACAAGCTAAGAAGAAACCGTCCTTGCTTCTCGAAGAGGAGAAAGGAATTTCAGATATTGTTTACCTGTGTACGAATATTGCTTGGGTCAGCACCAAGAGACTCAAGTACACGGGCTGCCACACCTTCACCCTCACGAAGAAGTCCAAGAAGCAAGTGCTCAGACCCAATATAATTGTGTCCTGGAAAGATGAAGGCATCAGCTCCAGAAAACAGCTAACCTTCTAAGCACTTTATTCAAATAATTATGAGAGAATTAGATGCACCAGACAGGAGAATTCGCATAATGAATAAATATAACTTTTCTCAAAGACTTGTAAGGTGTAACTGAAAGTAGTCAGGTAGCTAATCAATGTCCTCAGACAACAGGCAGATTTTAGACTTAAATGAAGAAACACTGTAGCCAGTAGAAGAGTAACGAAAAGATGGTGCACTAAATAATATGTTAGTGACTCCTGCTTCATTTGTTCTAGATAGTACCATAATGGACACGAAAAGATTGTGACTTTTTTTTGACAAAAAAGATTGTGACTTCATCAAATGGTTACAATAATAAATATTTATTATCACTCGCAAACTCAGAACCCATCTGCTATCAATTGCACCTGGCTAAGTTCAGGTCACTGCAAATGAATAAACTCATCTGCTGGTTGTTGAATAGTTGTAAGCTGTAACTTAGGGTTATCAGGTACTCAGGTAGATAAAAAAATGTGTCAATTTCTTGGTAATAGAGATCAATTATCCTCTTATTAGGTTTCACTTTGTCTAACAGTAATACAGGAATGACAGAAAACCAAAATTTAGGAAAAACGGATCCAAACAATAGAAAGCACTCTTGACTGACATACCTAGTTGGCGAGCTTCCTCCAATGAAAGCTCTAAAACACGTTTTGCGCGTGGTGTGAATGGTATTTCGACAGCGACAAAACCATTTCCCCTCCCAATGATCTTTTCCACTTCCACGCGGGCATCCTTAAGATTGATACCCATGGACTTGAGCACCTTTGCGGCAATACCAGTTCCTTCTCCAACCAAACCCAATAGAACTTGCTCGGTTCCGACAAAGTTGTGGCCTAGGCGCCTTGCTTCCTCTTGCGCAAGCATGATGACCTTTATAGCTTTCTCGGTAAACCTCTCAAACATGGCTCTGGTTACAAAACGAGAACGTCTTCCCCGTCTAGAGGATCTGTAAGATGCAGCTGTCGATCTGAAGTTGGAGGAGGGCATGGTTGTGAAGCTATGTGCTGATCTCAGACCACCAAATCCTGCCATCCTTACAGGACGGTTCAAGGACATTGCAAGCATTGAGGTAGGCCTCCTGGTTCCATGAGACTTCTTTGTACGGCCTGCGAAAGTTGTCCCAAGAGCAACGTGCAGGACTAAGGTCCCTGCCATGGTCAGAAGTTACTGCCCCAAACCTGTTTACACAAGTAGTCAGAAACCATTCTAGATAGGTGATCCTCAAAGAGAAGTAAACTGAAAGCTCAGAAGTTAAAAAAAAAATAGAAATACGTTTCTACAACAACAATACAAGTCAATGTTTTATTTGTCGTTAAAATCTCAAGCCTAGCACTCCAAAGAAGAAGAAAAACCAGTGTGCTTCATCACAAACCTACTTTTGCTACTGTAAATCATCAATAGCCTGGTCGATGGTATCCATATTCCCAAAGGACTGATATCCGTGGTAAAAAATCAGTTACATATCTGTCGCTGCACACACGAATAATTTCGCCCGTCCGTTGGGGAGTTTAGGATCGCTGGCGCGCACTTGGAACTAGCCGCGGCATCAATCAATGAATGCTGCAGCGGAATCAACCATGACATCCTTACCCGGAATCAAAACTTAAAACAAAGTTCTTGAATTCCTCAACTATCAAGAGAACATCCCAGGGGTTCCACCACCAAGAATCACACTAACCGCCAAATCTTGGTGTTGTAGAATCAAGCCCTCGGCACAAAACAAGCAATTACCGGACCCAATAACGGGGAACTCTAGATAGATAGGGAGGAATGAGCTGCTCACCTGCGAGGAGAGGGGGAGAAGGAAGAGCGCGGCCTTGTTTGTTTCTCCTCCGAGGAGATAAGAGGGGAAGAGGAGAGTCGCTTGGTTGGGGGTGCCCAACAAGCAAGCACAGAAGAGAATCGCTCTTTCCTTTCTTTATTTTGGCCTCATTCTGGCTGATTCTTTTCTCCCTCTCTTTTTTTAGTTTTCACATGTATTTTCTTTCTATTTTCTGAATTCTGAGGGGCAGGAGATTTTGACAAGTCACTCATTTACCTGCCATGAACAGCGGCAGATATTTTTTTGGCATCACAGATATTTTTTCCCTCTCATGGGAACAGAATCTTCAGTTGCTTATAGAGTTATAGAACGCAGGTAAATAAAATGTTGTGAAAGGGAGAAAAAGCCACGGTAGGGTTCAACATTTTTTGGAACATCTGCTGCGACATCTTGGTTTAGACATGGTCTTTTAAAAACTGACCATCAGTTTATTTCATGGTTTTGCTGCACGTAGTTTGTTAGTGAATGTACTATGTGAAATGCAGCAAAGGCCCCGCTTGGTGCTGCAGTGTTGCATCACATATTTGCTTGGTGTGAATTAAAAAATGTTATGAAAATTTAATGTGTCTTCTTTGCAGTATGGTGTCGACATAATTATAACTTTGTTGCCATCTGGACCGATGTAAACAAACCCTGTAAATTTCTACTGGCCTCAGTTAGTTGTCAGCCATGCCAAGCAACGTAGTAGACCGCAAAACAATGAAGAATTCAAGTGGCAATTGTACTGGACTTGCTGTAGCAGATACAGCCATACATCTTTGCAGATTTTTTTTTTGGAAGCTTATCTTTGCAGACTTTCTTTTGTTGAGAATTACATATTTGCAAGCTTGGATGTTTTTTCCATCCGGGCTAACCCCTTTCCATCACTTGCATAACGAAAATGCATTGTTCACTACAACGGCAGCAAATAAAGGAAGATAGGAAAGCAAGGGATAGCGAGTTGGAGCATGTATTTGCAAGCTTGGATTTCAAACCATGTATTTGCTCACGTAAAATGATTTGTCCTGTGCGCTTGAAGATCTTTCAGCATGGTAAAAAATCAAACAAAAATGAAAACCAGCTGGTGATCACTACCGGGAAACTGACTGGAAACCAGCATCAGCAACTTGCAGGTAAACTCCTCGCGACAAAACGCTTCTCCAGCGCCGCACAAAAATCATGCCTGTTACAACTGCTGAAGCATCAGGTGCAAGTGACTGAGAGGAGAGCGGTTCAGTTATCGGACGGCGCAGGAGAAGGGTAGCTGTGGCTAGGATAGAGCCACGTGTCGTTGGGTGTGTGTGCGTTGGGCCAGGCGGGTTATAAGCCTGTGTGCTGTAAGGATCAGATCATCGAGGAATTAAATGGTTGAACTGTGTCTTTCTTCTTCTCCAAGCTCTCTCTTCCCCAGATCTCCCTTCTCCCCACCGGAACCCTACCGGCGGCCATCTCACCGCCGGGCAGGACATAACACCTTGGTATCAGAGCCGACGACGCCCGGGCGCGCTTCACAACTCGACTTGATCCAGTAACATCTACCAATCGGTTGTGGATCTCCTTGGGGATCTGCTGTAAATCCGAGATTGGCGTGTGGAACAAGCAGAGGAAGCTGCGACGGCGCCTCAGGTTTCGAAACCGGCGGCGCAGACTCGCTTCGTACTCGAGAAGATGGAGGAACTCAAGGAGATGATGAAGCAACGCTTCGATGACATAGACTCGAAGTTTGGGGCGGTGGAGAAATTGCAGACTCAGCTCGCGGAGATGGATCTGAAGATGGGCAAGCACGCTCAGACCCTGGAGCAGATGCAGGTCAAGGTGAATCTGACCATGGAGACGCTCGGCAAGGTATAGGAGGATCAGAATCGAGTTACCAGTTCGTTGAGCGGAGCAGGTGTGACGCCGTTGGTCATACCGGATAGGGACGTCAACACCATCCTCGGGCCGCCACCAGCACGTTAGCCGGGGATGCCACAGGACAGACCACCACCAGCGCCGTCGGAGCGCGTTCATCCACGACCACTGCCTCTCCCAGCCAGCGGTGCAGGCCCACGGGTAACAATTCCTTCAACTCCCACTGTGTCAGTTTACGAGGAAGTACATGGCATGGGATCCAGTAGAGGTGAGGAGGGACGACGTTCGTGGTTTCCTAAGATGGATTTCCCGAAATTCGATGGTACTGATGTCAAAATTTGGATTGACACCTGCAACACATTTTTTCTGCTATACAATATTGCTGAGGGGTTCAAGGTCTCTGCTGCCACAATGTATATGAGAGACAGCGCTGCTCATTGGTACCAGGCATACAAGCTAGAGAATCCATGGCACAAGCGGGTCAACGTTTTCGGTGGATGTGGTGCAGGAATTTGAAGGGAATGCACAGCGTGATAAGATCGGAGAGTTGTTGACTCTCAAGCAAACGAGAAGCTGTGGAGGAATACAAAAGGCAGTTCGAAAAGTTAGTATATCAGATCAAACTATATGATCCAAACATGGGTGGACTAATGTTAGTTCAGCGATTCATCTTGGGACTCAAGGAAGAGCTGAGAGCTGCAGTGGAAGTTCAGTTGCCCAATACAGTAGCTGAAGTTGCAATGTTTGCGCAGATCCAGGAGTCAGTGCTGGCTAGATCAAAGTCGGGATTTACACGACCATATCACAAGAAGACATACAAGGAAGAAGGAGACCAAAGTCATACACCTGCTCACAAATTTGAAAAAGGGGAAATCTGGAAGGCCAAGCAACTGAAGGATTATCGGAGAGCAAATAATCTGTGCTTTAAATGTGGAGAAAAATTTGCCCCTGGCCATGTCTGTGTAGTACCGACAACAGGCCAGCTGAAGACTATGCAGGGAAATGAAATTATTTCAGATGAACTCCTCGATATGCTGGTAACTCATGGAGAAGACTATGACTGTCATGTTTCCCTTAATGCCATGTCAGGCACGTCCAAAACTGGTACAATACAGTTCAAGACACTGGTGGGCGATCAAGTGATTGTTGACGTCAGAAATCCCCTGGCGGGCAGAGACGGGCAACACGGTAGAGCCGGGAACAACTAGGGCTACGGCTGGCCCCAGTCCCTCAGAGCGACGGCCCGCAAAGCCTCCTGGTCGCACGTCCGATGTTTATCACAAGGGCGTGCCACTGACCTATACCTGGTCAGGAAGGTGTGGATGATGCCTCGCTTAGTTTCCTGCATGGCATACACGTAAACATTAAATACGAGCCTCGATCGGCTCTCAGGTTATCCTGTGAATCGGCTCAAAGAGCCGATCCACCCATAGAGCCGATTCACCCATGATTCAGACGAGGTGTCCGAATATATGGTGGTCCTGCTTGATCAAGGTAAAGCTAATGAGATCTACGACGATTTGGGGTTTTCACCGCATAATCGGATCATCCTACTCACGATTGGGCCTCGCGCTCGCGCACGGTGACCGTAAGCCGATCCTAGACAGGGCCTAAAAACCAACACGAGGTTGATCCCCGGAACATCCTTTCTAGGGCTAGCAAACGCCACCCTACACGCCGCTGGATCCTCCAACCCTTTGTAAGGCCTAACTATTGCGGATGTTAAACTAATCCTTGATGAAACAAGGAGCAACCGTAACGGATCAGATCTACTAAACTATGATCAAGCGGGGTGCCGCCCCTACACCTAAGTGATGAGGACATCCCATCTCTTGATACAACCGCTGTACCTACAGCCACACAAATACAAGGACCAATCACTCGAGCTCGTGCCAAACAACTTAACTATCAGGTACTTTCGTTTCTTGGAACAATTCCTCACATACATGAGAATATGATGTTGCCTAAATCAGATATGTTTGTTACTCTTAGGAATGATGGACCAAGCATGGATGAGGAGGACAAGCATTGGAGCATGATCACGCATGGAGGAGATGGCAGCAAGCGTTTGAGGATTGAAGATGACGCCGCAAGTGGAGATTTCAGAACTTTGAAGCCACCATAAGAAGAGTTGAAGACATGGACAAAATATAGAGTTTCCCACTTCATAATTTCGTCCATAGCATGTTATGGTGCTGCGTCACCTTTAGTTTTGGGCCAGGCCCATGTCATTTTCGCGAGATTTAAGTCGGCCACTTTTTAGAGTCCAGTATTGAAGGGGAAAGGCCTTCTAGGGTTTGGTTCGACCACCATACGTATGGTTGGCCGAAACCCCACCTTTTCCTCCTTTAAATACTCCCATAGCCGATCACGTTTAGACTCGGATTTTGATTAGATTAAAAGTTAGCCATCGTTGCAACTCTCGTGTACTTCTTTTGAGGCCAACGCCCCAGAACAAGACCGACTATTCGGAATCCCACCTTATTCAATAAAGCTTTCATCTTTCATCCGCAATATTCTGATTGCAATATTAGTTCTTACTTGTTCTCGATTTCAGGTAGGAATTAAGACCCTCGTCTGGTCAGGCTGATCGTGCATCCGCAAGATCGGTAACTTCGGAGATTGTCCTAGCGATTGCATTGGCGCACGAGCTTTGCACGTGTAGTCGGATCGTCAAGCACGAACTCCACCAACAAATCGACGCTATCATACTCTCATCGAAAGATCGGCCACCTTTGCCCTATCAAGTGGTATCGGATTTCAGGTTGCTCGGTGAGATTTACTTGTTTTCCTAGTGTAGATTGCATCTGCCATCATACCCATAAACCACGAAAAAGCCAAAAAATACGAGTTAGGGTTTAGATCATCTCGCCCCATAAACCCCACTGCCACGCCTTGCATTGTCTTTTCAGTTTTGCATAGTTGAATTTGTGTCTGCATCTTCGTGTCGAGTTCTTTGGTCTTAGCGTCTAGTTCCTTTAGAGTTTCGAGTTACTGGTCATATTAGTCACGCCGCCGCCGCCACTCGCACCATACGCGAGATCACCGCCACCACCACCACCATATACTTCCGCCATCGCCATATACACCCTGCCAAATACTTCCGCCACGGCCATATACACCCTGCCATATACTTCCGCCACTGCCATATACACCTACATACATATCATGTATCCACCATATACCCCGTTTCCTACCGCGACACGGATTCGTGTTGTTTCTGCCGCAGCGCGAGCCCGTGTAGAATTAGGTTTTATTGTTTTTCCTACTTAGTTGTTACCTTCTAATATCATCTTGCGCTGCAGAAAAATTTCCGTGAGATAAGTTTCGGCCGCCGGTAAGAATTGGAAGGAGAGCAAAAAAAAAAAAAAAAAAAAAGAGTCGGAACCGCCTCAGAAAAAATTTTACGGCTACATTGGTTTTTCAACTTGGCGATCACTTTTCGCCATCGGCCGTTATAGCGACATTTTTTTGGCGCTCGCGCGCTTTTCGAGCACTTTCCGGAAATTTCGACAAAAAATTTTACGAGGCTGCATCGTTTTTAGACCTTGGGGATCGGTTTGAGACACTTGCTATCATAGTGATTTTTCGCACCTCGCGTCGCCACATCATCGCCACCTCATCGCTGCTAGTTGCTTGTGTGCCGCGCCGTGACCTCGTTAGTGTTCTAGGCTCGCGTCTCTAGTACGGTCTAGCCTAGGACCGGCACGATACGCGTTGTTGAGCATACTTTCAATACTTGCATCGCTGTTTTGACAATTGCTGTATTTTGCTACCATATATAAGCCATCCTACGACTCCACATATTGTCTCCACGTGCACCTTGTGTCGACCCCGGGTAATCGCTTTGGCAATCTTTGGAGAAGCTGATCTTTGTTGGTTGCCAGTATCACCTTCCTCCTGTTTGGTAAGAACTTGTAAGAGCTTTGTATTTTGCTTGACGAATTGCGCGTGAACCACCATATTCCGTAGTTTCTAGGCATATACATTTGTGCTTTTTGAGTACTAACCATGTCGGGACCTACACCGGCCTGCTGTTGACCCGGCCAAGATGACGAGTGAGGAGTTGCAGGCTCACTTCACCCACCTTTTGGGTGGGCATGCACGCGACACCGAGGCGCGCATTGGTGGACGTAGATGCCAAACTCACCGACGCGGCGCTGGACAAGGCTGGATGGCCTCGAGGCAGCTTTCAACACCAAGCTCGACGCCAAGTTCCAGGAGTTGTTGACTCGGTTACCGCCGCCTCGCGCCAACGTGCAACGCCGCGCACGCCGCGTTCCTCGTGCGGACATTCCTGCGAGTACCGCTCTGCTGCAACGCAGCCGCACATGGCGCGCCTTCGATGAAGGCTACGAAGATTATGAAGGGGACGCGGACGAGCGAGTAGATGAGAACGTATTGGACGGCGAGGAAGTCCAACAACACTGCACACTGGTCGTCCACGCGGCTGAACCGCCACGCTCGACCACCTCCACGCCCGGTACGTAATGATGATGATCATGTTGCTAAAGCTGAGACCGAATATTCCGCCATTTGAGGGTAGATATAATCCTGATGCATATCTTACATGGGAATTGGAAGTAGAACAACGCTTTGCATGTTTAAAATACCACGATCACTTGCGTGTTAGTCTTTGCTACTTGTGAGTTCACAGATTTCGCATCTATTTGGTGGTCGAATATTGTAGAACACACGCTGACAAATATTCCTGCTACATGGGTTGGGTTAAAACTTGCTATGCGTACTCGTTTTGTTCCTCCACATTATCAACGTGATTTGCTTGAAAAAATTGTCTCGCTTAGAACAAGGAAAAAATTACGTAGAAGACTATTATCAAGAATTGCAAAGCTCGGCATGATTCGTCGTGGTATTGTAGAGGATAATGAGGCTATGCTTGCTCGTTTCTTTGGTGGTTTGAATAAAGAGATTCAGCATATTTTAGATTATAAGGGAGTACAACACTATTACTCGCTTGTTTCATCTTGCTTGCAAAGGCTGAACGTGAAGTGCGGGATCGTCAACCACCAT
This sequence comes from Lolium rigidum, assembly GCF_022539505.1. Classification (NCBI taxonomy): domain Eukaryota; kingdom Viridiplantae; phylum Streptophyta; class Magnoliopsida; order Poales; family Poaceae; genus Lolium; species Lolium rigidum. Next base: position 268,702,718 of record NC_061512.1, read on the forward strand.
GGAGAAGAGCTAACGTTTGCGCAGGTCGTACATCGTCGTGGTCTCCGCGACAATCGGCGCCACAATCTCGTGGTATCGCACCAGCCACCTACTACCTCCAAGTACACCGCGCTCGCATCACGAGGCACCTCCTGCCTCTACACCAACACCATCGGCTGGTCCTCCTCGGAGTTCATCTTCCATGGCCTCCACGGGAAGACGCGCGACATTCAATGTCGCAAATGCTTGGGATTTGGTCACATAGAGAGAGAATGCGAGAACCAAGCGTGTGATGTTGGTGCGTGAAGATGGAGAATATGATTACGCAAGTGACTTTGATGAAGATACATTGGCCCTTATTCTTTGCACGTGATGGTGCCAACTCGATTCGAGAGAGATGGAGGTAATGGAAGGCGACAACGCTGATCGGTACAGGAGCTTAGTTGCACAGCGTGTGTTGAGCGTGCAATTGAGCAAAAGCTGAGCATGATCAACGCCTACAATCTGTTCCAAACAAGAGGCGTTGTAAAGAGCGAGCTATAAGGATCATCATTGATGGAGGGAGTTGCAATAATGCGGCTAGCGTTGACATGGTGGAGAAGCTTTCTCTTCCTACAAGACGAGCGCACACATCCATACTACATACAATGGTTTGAGAGCTCTCGGAAGCTCAAGGTAACAAGAACTACACGTGTGCATTTTACCATTGGTACATATTCTGATTTTGTGGATTGTGATGTTGTACCTATGCAAGCTTGTTCTTTGTTACTTGGTAGACCTTGGCAATTTGATAGAGAATCTGTTCATAATGGTAAAACTAATCGAGTATTCTCTTATGCATGATGGAAAGAAAATTGGTCTCAAACCTATGACTCTGAACAAATACTAAAAGATGATCTTGCTAGAGCTAGTAGAGTAAAAAACGAGGAGAAACTTAAGAGTGAGAATCGGATTGTTCTTCTGCTGATTTTGTTCCACCTAAGACTAATACTAAATCTGATTCGAACCATGCTACTGAAATTCGTTTGAAAAATCCTTGTTTGCTTGCTAGCAAATCGATATTGCTTGAACTTGATGTGAACACTACTCAATGCTATGCTATCATTTGCAAAGAAGTTCTGTTTTCATTTGAGGATATGCCTCCTTCTTTTCCACTGCGGTTGCTAACCTTTTGCGGGAATTCATTGATGTGTTCCCACAAGATGTTCCCCTGGACTACCACCTATCCGTGGCATAGAACACCGGATTGACTTGATTCCGGGAGCGTCGCTGCCCAACCGTGCACCATACCGTACCAATCTCGAAGAGACTGAAAGAGATTCGCGACAAATTCGGAGTTCTCCAAGATAAAGGTTACATTCGTGAGTCTCTTAGCCCATGTGCTTGTTCCTATTATCTTGGTACCTAAGAAGGATGGTTCTTCACGCATGTGTACTGATTGTAGAACTATTAATAATATTACCATTCGATACCGTCATCCAATACCTCGTTTAGATGATATGCTTGATGAATTGAGTGGTTCATGTTATGTTCTCTAAAGTTGATTTTGCGTAGTGGTTACCACCGGATTCGTATGAAATTAGGAGATGAATGGAAAACAGCGTTTAAAACTAAGTTCGGCTTATATGAGTGGTTAGTAATGCCCTTTGGTTTAACTAATGCACCTAGTACTTTCATGAGATTGATGAACGAAGTTTTACGTGCTTTTATTGGACGTTTTGTGGTAGTATACTTTGATGATATTCTGATTTATAGCAAATCTTTGGATGAACATTTGGATCATTTACGTGCTTTGTTTTCAATGCGTTACGTGATGCACGTTTGTATGGTAATCTTGAGAAGTGCACCTTTTGCACCAATCGAGTTGCGTTTCTTGGCTATGTTGTTACTGCACAGGGAATTGAAGTTGATCCAGCCAAGATTGAGGCAATTGAGAGTTGGCCGCAGCCAAAGACGGTCACACAAGTGAGGAGTTTTCTTGGCCTCGCTTGGCTTCTATAGAGCGCTTTGTTAAAGATTTTGGATCCATTGCTTCGCGCCACTGAATGAGCTTACAAAGAAGGATGTGCCCTTTGTGTGGGGCGATGCACAACAAGACGCCTTCATGATTACGAAAGATAAGTTAACACATGCTCCATTACTCCAACTTCCTGATTTCAATAAGACTTTTGAGCTTGAATGTGATGCTAGTGGAATTGGTTTGGGAGGTGTGTTATTACAAGAGGGCAAACCTGTTGCATATTTTAGTGAAAAATTAGGTGGGCCTAGTCTGAACTATTCTACTTATGATAAAGAATTATATGCGCTTGGTTCGGACATTAGAAACTTGGCAACATTATTTATGGCCTAAAGAATTTGTTATACATTACGATCATGAATCTTTGAAGCATATTCGTAGTCAAGCTAAGTTGAATCGTCGCCATGCAAAGTGGGTTGAGTTTATAGAGTCTTTTCCTTATGTTATCAAACACAAAAAGGGTAAAGATAATGTTATTGCTGATGCTTTGTCGCGCCGTTATACTATGCTATCTCAACTTGACTTATTTTGGATTAGAAACCATAAAGGAACAATACTTGCATGATGCTGATTTTACAGATGTGTTGCTGAATTGTAAAGATGGTAGAACATGGAACAAATTCGTCCTCAATGATGGATTTGTGTTCCGTGCTAACAAGCTATGCATCCCGGATGGTTCCGTTCGGTCTTTTGTTGTTACGGGAGGCGCATGGAGGAGGATTGATGGGTCACTTTGGTGTGAAGAAGACGGAGGATGTACTTATTCTGCACACTTCTTTTGGCCACGTATGCGTCGAGATGTTGAGAGATTTGTGGCGCGCTGCACTACATGTCAAAAAGCTAAGTCTCGACTTAATCCACATGGTTTATATATGCCTCTTCCTCGTTCCTAGTGTACCTTGGGAGGATATTTCTATGGATTTCGTTTTGGGTTTGCCTCGTACACATGAAGGGAGGGATAGTATCTTTGTTGTTGTGGATAGGTTTTCTAAGATGGCACATTTTATTCCATGTCACAAAAGCTGATGATGCTACACATGTTGCGATTTGTTCTTTCGCGAAATTGTGCGTTTACATGGTGTGCCAAATACTATTGTTTTCGATCGTGATACTAAGTTTCTTAGCCACTTTGGAGATGTTTATGGGCTAAGTTTGGGGACTCAAATTGCTGTTTAGTACTACATGTCATCCCCAACCGATGGACAAACTGAAGTAGTAAATAGAACTTTGTCTACTTATGCTGCGGGCTGTTTTGAAGAAGAACTTAAAATTGTGGGAAGAATGTTTGCCTCATGTTGAATTTAGCTTACAACTGCTGTTGCATCTCTACCACTAAGATGTGCCCATTTGAGATTGTTTATGGTTTTGTACCACGTGCACCTATTGATTTGTTGCCTTTACCATCTTACGTGCAAAATAATTCTGGATGCTACAAACCGTGCTTTGAATTGATACTAAAATTGCATGAGACTACTAAAGACAACATAGCACGCATGAATACTAAGTATAAAATTGCTTGGGATAGAGGAAGAAAACATGTTGTGTTTGATGTTGGTGATCTTGTTTGGTTGCATTTGCGCAAAGATCGTTATCCTGAATTGCTAGCAAGTCGAAACTCAATGCCTACTGCGCTGTTGGTCCTTTTAAGGTGTTAGAGAAAATAAATGATAATGCATATAAACTTGAGCTTCTGCGAGAATTGGGTCAGGTTAGTCCTACATTTAACATTGCGGATTTGAAGCCTTACTTTGGTGAAGAAGAGGAGCTGTCGTCGAGGACGACTTCGATTCAAGAAGGGGGGCATGATGAGGACATCCCATCTCTTGATACAACACGCCTGTACCTACGGCCACACAAATACAAGGACCAATCACTCGAGCTCGTGCCAAACAACTTAACTATCAGGTACTTTCGTTTCTTGGAACAATTCCTCACATACATGAGAATATGATGCTGCCTAAATCAGATATGTTTGTTACTCTTAGGAATGATGGACCAAGCATGGATGAGGAGGACAAGCATTGGAGCATGATCACGCATGGAGGAGATGGCAGCAAGCGTTTGAGGATTGAAGATGACGCCGCAAGTGGAGATTTCGAACTTTGAAGCCACCATAAGAAGAGTTGAAGACATGGACGAAATATAGAGTTTCCCACTTCATAATTTCGTCCATAGCATGTTATGGTGCTGCGTCACCTTTAGTTTTGGGCCTGAGGCCCATGTCATTTTCTGTAGGATTTAAGTCGGCCACTTTTTAGAGTCCAGTATTTGAAGGGAGGAAAGGCCTTTGGAGTTCGGCCTATCGTATGGTTGGGAAACCTACTGCCTCGCTTAGTTTCCTGCAGGGCACACACGTAAACATTAAATACGAGCCTCGATCGGCTCTCAGGTTATCCTGTGAATCGGCTCAAAGAGCCGATCCACCCATGATCCGGACGAGGTGTCCGAATATATGGTGGTCCTGCTTGATCAAGGTAAAGCTAATGAGATCTACGACGATTTAGGGTTTTCACCGCATAATCGGATCATCCTACTCACGATTGGGCCTCGCGCTCGCGCACGGTGATCGTAAGCCGATCCTAGACAGGGCCTAAAAACCAACACGAGGTTGATCCCCGGAACATCCTTTCTAGGGCTAGCGAACGCCACCCTACACGCCGCTGGATCCTCCAACCCTTTGTAAGGCCTAACTATTGCGGATGTTAAACTAATCCTTGATGAAACAAGGAGCAACCGTAACGGATCAGATCTACTAAACTATGATCAAGCGGGGTGCCGCCCCTACACCTAAGATAGGTGTAAGGGCGGCTAGACATGCAAGGGTTGCATAACGAAAGCATGTAATTCGAAGAACAATGCTAACCCTAACACATCTAAGATAACTACGTTGCTCGCCATCAAAAAGGCTTCGATACGAGCAACGCATGAACAACGTGGGCGAGGCTTGTCGCTTGCCTAGATCGCAAGATGCGATCTAGGCAGCATGATGCTTACCGGTAGAAACCCTCGAGACGAAGGAGTTGGCGATGCGCCGAGATTTGTTTGTGGTTGAACGTTGGTTGTTGTTTATTCCATAAACCCTAGATACATATTTATAGTCCAGCGGACTTTCTAATTTAGACGTGCACATAACCGTGCACAGATAAAACTCTAACTAACTAAGATGCGTATCCTAATATTTTACAGATACACGGGCCAACTAGCCCACACTTTGCATATAAAGGCCGATTCACATATTTCTCCCATGTATATCCTTTAAATCCATCTTGATCGCGGCCCACCTCTGACTCGGTCAAATTCTGGTGATAACACATGCCCCCCTGGTTTTGGAAATGACATTTCCAAAATCATTATGCTCTTCTTTCGTCGGGTCACGTCGTGGCAGAGCAGAACTGCCGCAGAATCCTCATCATGATGCCTTGCCCCTTCCACTTCTCCACGTAGCCGCAAAACTCTCCCGTTGGGCAACATCTCCTCGGAAACTGCTGTGGCATTGAATCTCTCTCATATCCCCTTTATTTAACCGTTCTAATCATCTTGCGTCTCCTTCGTTCTCCTCGCATTAGCACCAAAAAACCCTCTGTGCCGCCATGTCTTCTTCCTCCTCCTCCGAGCTTTCCTACGGGTCCGACTCCTCCCGCGAGACGCCGCCGGAAATTCGTGCCCCGGAAGACTGGGACGAGGAGAGCCATGCCTCCTCCATTTGGTCTGAGGACGACAAGTCCTTGACCAGCGGGGATGAAGATCTTCGGTTCCTCGCCGACGGGGAACTGGAGTCACAAAGCGAGGACGACCAGTTCTCCTGGGACGGCTGCCCCACCTCTGAAGAAGAGGGAGAAGAAGACGACGACGACGACTCCCTCGAGGGCTACCCGCCGGCGAAACGCCTCCGCATGTGGTGGGACAACGACAGCAGCGACGATGAAGACGGGGATGAAGCCCCCGTGGAGGGCTACGGGAGTAGCGACGAGGAGCCCATCGGCAGCAGTGCTGATGAGAGTTTTGAGGATGACGATGAGGGCAGTGATGGCCCGTAGATTAGGATCTACTAGTATAGGCCTAGCAGTAGTAGATTGGTCAATAGACCCTTCTTTTGTTCTTCCTTCCTTGAGCAATCGGTTCCCCATTGTAAGAAATCCCAATACTAATGAAGAATTCCCTTAACTTGATTTCGCCGATTTCTTTCATGCTGAGTTTGTCGACTGTTGGCCTAATCCATGCTTAGTGACTGATGGCAACGCATCAGTTTCACGATAATCTGCGAGACAGGCCAATTTAGCCATCCCTCCAAGCTAGCCAGCTCTGCCGATGACGATGGCACAGCCGATCTTAGTAAGCTGGCGACTTGATCTTTGAGCGAGCGACTTTAAAAGAGCCCCGGAACTGTCTTGGATGCTCAAGCTGACGACTGCGTAGCAGAACACCACTCTCCAGACCAGTTGTGTCGTAGGGCTAGCCGATTCCAACCAAATCGGCTCCCCAGAGCGAAGACCTTTAGAGAGAGCTGCCCCCGAGCCTTAATCAAGGCGAATCAGCCACATGTGCCGACATTAGCCTTAACTCATGACGTAGCCCCAAGCAGAGAACCTTCAGGGTGAGCTGCCCCCCGAGCTTTTCAGTCGGCCCCCTTCCTTCGGTGGATCTGAGGCAATCCATCCTTGACCTGATCTGCACGTCCAGGCTGCTCTTGGCATTGCTCTTGAAGAGAGGATCCAAGCCCTTAAACGACTCCATTGAGGAGTTCTTCCATTAAAATCTCCCTTCGTTATTCCTCTTGAGTCGATGGCCATGCATCGGCTTTCATATCCTTAAGTCGATGTCTGCTGCATCGGCTGTGCTCAAAAATTTTCGAATTTTTGAATTTTTTTTTTACGGCCGACTTATGCATCGGCCCCCACACTCCAATACCCATCACCAAAGGATGAGCTACTTCTACTGCATATCCTCGTGTTTTATCCACCTGGGTGCCCCCCCGAGCCGATTCTGTCAAGAGAATTGATGGTATCGGCTCGTTGGATAACATGTTGAACCCGGGCAGAATGGATGGTGAGGATAATTTTGGCCGATTGCTTGGAATCGGCCTCCATGTTGCTTGTTCGATGAAGGTTTTGTAATGTCCCTTCATAAAATTTTTTGGGGCCGACCACAAGGATCAGCCTCGCCACGTTAGCTTATTGACGAGCTCTTGCTACTCGCTCAGGCCGGTAGATAAAACCAGCCCAATCTCTGATTTTATCCTGTGGTGCGCTCTCTGTCGTCCACCTTGAGTGCATCGTATAATCGTGGAGCACTAAGCTTCGTCGGAAGAACGAGCACCATGTTTGTGCCAGCCGATGTTTCATCATCGGCTTTCCTTTGCTTGGGGCGCCACTCCATTTTCCGTGGACGACCCTCTTCATCCAGGGTTCGCTCAACCTTCGCAGCCAGATCAGGCCTTTCTTTTCTCAATGTGTGCCAGTATAACCTCTCGGCTTCCTCCAGGCCGCGCAATCGCTGAACCCTGCGTTTCTGGGAACTGCTAAGTCCATCAGGGCACCACCTTGGCCGGTGATACCTGTCTTCTTCTTCCTGTCCCTCGTTTTCTGAATCCTCGAGATCTTCCCATCGAGGGGACTTAACGCGTTTGCTTTGTGGCGGGAGAGGCCCTAAGCGCTCGAACACGGACACGCTGGCTGACTCCTTCTTCTTCCGGTTGCATTCTGGACAATTGCCGATTGTGGGCAGTCGGCTCATTCCTGAATCCCAGCAGTGTCTGAAGAAGGGACAGTCCCAGTGCCTATCCTCGTCGACTCGCTCCCCCAGCTTTTCCTTGGCACGGCGCTCGTGCTCCTCCTTATCATGATCATGCTGACGACGTCTCCTGTCGTCCCTAGCCAGACGATCTTCTTCATCATCGCCGTTGTATCGCCGGCGTTGGTCATACTGACTGACATACTTGTTGAGGAGGTGATCAGAGAGAGGTCGTTGATACCTTATGTTCTTCACCTCTCCCTCTATGACGTAGCGCTTGCCGTCTTGGCAGAGCCGATCGCGTGGAGCGGCTTCCTCTGTATCTTTGCTGTGAGAGCAGCTGCCCTCATCTCCGTCCTTACCAGAGTGGTGCCCAAGATCTACCATGTTGATATTGCACGAGAAATCCGGTTGGCACCCTCCATGGTAAGTATACTCCACCATGTTTACGGCGGGGAAGGGGTGTGTGTCGACCTTCATGGCGTATTGGTTGAAAATCAACCGTCCGTTTTCTATCGCCATTTGGATCTGCCGCCGCCACACCCTGCAGTCGTTGGTGGTGTGGGTGAACGTGTTATGCCATTTGCAGTATGGCTTTCCGTTCAGCTCTTGCATCGTGGGGATCTTGTGGCCTTCGGGTACCTTTATATGCTTCTCCGTGAGTAAGAGATCAAAAATCTGCTCCGTCTTGGTCATGTCGAAGTCGAACCCTTTTGGAGGGCCTTGTGGCTTCACCCATTTGCAGGTCACGGGGCCTGTCGCTCGAGTCCATTCAGCCACTGCTACCTCTCGATCTCCCGCAGTACCTTCATCCTCGTCTGCCTCAACCAGGGTCACCGGGCGCTTGAATTTGTCCTGGTAAACATCTGGGTGGCGCTGCTCATATGCTGACAGCTTCTGCACCATGTGCGCCAATGAAGGGTAGTCTGCTTGGGAGGCCACGTCCTTAATCGATGATGAGAGACCCACCACCGCCAACTCGATCGCTTCTTTTTCACTTATATGAGCCGAAAAGCATCGGTTCCTAATGGTCCTGAAGCGCTGGACGTATTTCGACACCTGTCTCCCCGCGCTTCTGTCGTACTTGCGCTAGATCGGCAATACCAACGTCGGAAGCCTCTGAGTGATACTGCTCATGGAACTGTTCTTTCAACTGCTTCCAAGTCCGAATGGAGTTCGGTGGAAGCGATGTGTACCACCCAAAAGCCGATCCTGTGAGGGACTGTGCGAAGAACCTCATACGCAACTCGTCTGACGCTGAGATCGTGCCCAGCTGTGCCAAATATCGGCTCACATGCTCGATGGAGCTGGAACCATCTGATCCACTAAACTTTGTGAAGGAGCCGATATTTGGGTGGTAGCGGGATCAGTTCGTAGTCGTTGGGGTACGGCTTGGTGTAGCCGAACGTCTTCCTTTTCGGCATCATGCCAAACCGATCTTTCAGAATTGCACAAATCTGATCCGCTGTGATGGCTGAAGGTGTCGAACCCTGAAGATTCGCCGGGGTGGCATACTTAACCAGCCATGCTTGCTTTTCCGGTTCCGAGCCAAGCTGCAGGAGCTGGGCTCGGAGGTTTGTCGGAGTGGCGTACTTAGCTAGCCACGATTGCTTCTCAGGATCGGCTCCTGACGTTCCTCCTGCCGTTCCAGAGGCCCCTGATATTGCAGCCTGGTTCGAGAGTGCCCAGGTGTTGCAGTCCGGTACGTACGCGCACGCGTATCCGTGCGGGATCTCCTTGGGTGCCTCGGGTAGGAATTGGTAGTCACTAGGATCACCACCAATCTTGTAGACGACGTATGCCGATGAGTTCGGCAGTTCCGGTGCTGCCCATGCGAACGGCTGGGGCTGGAGCGGCATCTCTCCCTTGAAAGTCCCCGGAGCTGGTCCCGATGGAGAATACCGGTGGCTCATGACTTCCGGACGACGCGCGGAGCGACACGCTCCAAAGTGTTCACCGGGCTCTCGGAGTGGCGGTGCGGCGAATGAGCCACCATGTAGTTGATCTCCTGCCGCGGTGACCTGGTGCGTTCTTCCGACGGGCGGACGGGTCCACTCCATCGAGCGCGCCTTCAGGTGTGAAACCCTTCCACCCGACGCCATGGGAGCGGGTTCGGTGGAAAGAGCCGATGAGTTCGGCTCGAGGACTGCCTTGATTTCGTCATGCTTCTTCTTGAGCTCATCGGGCGGATCCTCGTACTTGACCGAGTGCCTTCCGCCATCTCGGATGTAGATGGCGATGTTGTGGATGTCGAAGGTGGTCCCACCGGGCGTGCCAGAATGTGTTGACGTCAGAAACCCCCTGGCGGGCAGAGACGGTCGACACGGTAGAGCTGGGAACAACTAGGGTTGCGGCTGGCCCCAGTCCCTCAGAGCGACGGCCCGCAAAGCCTCCTGGTCGCACGTCCGATGTTTATCACAAGGGCGTGCCACCTGACCTATACCGGTCGGGAAGGTGTGGATGATGCCTCGCTTAGTTTCCCGCAGGGCACACACGTAAACATTAAATACGAGCCTCGATCGGCTCTCGGGTTATCTCGTGAATCGGCTCAAAGAGCCGATCCACCCATGATCCGGACGAGGTGTCCGAATATATGGTGGTCCTGCTTGATCAAGGTAAAGCTAATGAGATCTACGACGATTTAGGGTTTTCACCGCATAATCGGATCATCCTACTCACGATTGGGCCTCGCGCTCGCGCACGGTGATCGTAAGCCGATCCTAGACAGGGCCTAAAAACCAACACGAGGTTGATCCCCGGAACATCCTTTCTAGGGCTAGCAAACGCCACCCTACACGCCGCTGGATCCTCCAACCCTTTGTAAGGCCTAACTATTGCGGATGTTAAACTAATCCTTGATGAAACAAGGAGCAACCGTAACGGATCAGATCTACTAAACTATGATCAAGCGGGGTGCCGCCCCTACACCTAAGATAGGTGTAAGGGCGGCTAGACATGCAAGGGTCGCATAACGAAAGCATGTAATTCGAGGAACAATGCTAACCCTAACACATCTAAGATAACTACGTTGCTCGCCATCAAAAAGGCTTCAGTACGAGCAACGCATGAACAACGTGGGCAGGCTTGTGCTGCCTAGATCGCAAGATGCGATCTAGGCAGCATGATGCTTACCGGTAGAAACCCTCGATACGAAGGAGTTGGCGATGCGCTGAGATTTGTTTGTGGTTGAACGTTGGTTGTTGTTTATTCCATAAACCCTAGATACATATTTATAGTCCAGCGGACTTTCTAATTTAGACGTGCACATAACCGTGCACAGATAAAACTCTAACTAACCGACAGGTATCCTAATATTTTACAGATACACGGGCCAACTAGCCCACACTTTGCATATAAAGGCCGATTCACATATTTCTCCCATGTATATCCTTTAAATCCATCTTGATCGCGGCCCACCTCTGACTCGGTCAAATTCTGGTGATAACATGGTGCAAACGCTGTTCCCATGGCTTCAGCTCCTGCCACTGCCATGTTGTACAAAGCCTCCCTTGGATCTCCTGGAGGTGGCCTAGATGCAAGGATAAAAGCTTGTGTCACCATATACCCAGCTTCTGGTGTCTTGGGGGTAATATTCCCTCTTGTGTCTATCAACATAAAAGACATGTCGAGATTTTGAACCAGGTACTCTCTTTGTCCTTCAGGTATGTGTTGCAATCTTGACCTTGCTCTGTTCCGAGCTTCTCTATGGCTATCTCCCGAGGTTCCAGATTGTCGACTTAACTCTGCCTTTCGTCTGCTTGACGCGGAGGCTGCCTCCTTTCTTCTGTTTAGAGCTTCTGTCTGTTTCTCCAGTTCTCTTCCAGCTCGGGCGAGTCTATATTGATAAGCTTGCAGTTCTTGGACTGTAGCAGCTGTCGTCATTGGTTCCGAGCCATCTAAAGCTTTCGCAGCTCTATCCCAGGCTGTTTGTGGAAGTTGAACTCTGACGCGTGGTGTGGGCCCGACATATTTAGTGCCCATACCTCTCCTTAGATCTGAGGGATCGACATAGGGATTGCCCAAATCGTCGAAAGCCTCCGATGTTTCCTCTTGATCGCGACTTGTATCTCCAATGGCATAAACTTGGTGATATTTTGGAGTTTTCACTTTGCTTGGTTCGGTGACACCATCATAGAGTTTGGTGAAGACCCTCCCAATAGAGGTGGATTTGTCGATGAAGTCGAAGCTGTCAATGTCGCTCGAATCATCGCTTATATAAGAGTCCGCCGATGATTCGAAGGACATGTCGCTGAAGATTCTGGCGAGTTTTTCACTTGCCCTGTTGTCGATGAAGCGTGGCGACGAAATCTCCTTATCGCTTGACTCGACGGATGATGCGAGTTTGAGAGATCAGGACCACCCGACGATAATCCCGACGAGATCGGAACTTCGAGACGATACACTCCTTCTTTCTCGACGCGGAAATCGAATTTTCCAAACGTCATCTTCATTGGCTCCTCCAGATACGCATATGCATCCAAACGGGAGGGCGGGTGAGGAACAAAATCAACAAGACCAGTTTCGATCTGTTTACCTCTGTCCATGATGTTGCTTGCTACTGATGAAGTCGACGATCTTGAACGTGCCATCGAGATCAGCTCCTTGTCGCCTCTAATTCCCACAGACGGCGCCAATTGTCAAGGTATCAACTTGTCAATGCCTATGGATTGTATGCTAGGGTTTAGTTGGAAGTAGAGGGCAAGTAGATCTCGAAGGTTTCAGCCGAAAAGTACTCGACGATTATGAAAACTAGGGTTTGTAAACAATGATTCGATGATCTCTGCGTCCCTCGACTCCCCCTTATATAAGAGGCGGAGTCGAGGGATTCGTGCTGTACAAGTTACAAAGTCCGGGAAGGTTTCAAACTCATCCCGTAAGATTACAAATAAGACTTTCTATTACAACTCTAGCTTTCCTTAATAACATCTTGGGCTTCCGAACCTTCTTATTCTTCGAGTAGTGGGCCTTCAGTAAACCCAGGGTACTATCTTCGGCAGGCCCATTAGGGATGCCCATGTCAATGTGAAAGGTAGAGCTTCTATTTTACATCCAAATATATGTGCAAGCTCCTGTACTCTCTGCTGACTTGTATTAATAGGAACCATAGAGGATTTATGAAAATTTATTTTGAGTCCAGTACTAATGGTAAATTTCTCCAGAATTTCTTTCATAATCACAAGCTGAGATGCTGTTGCAGGCATTATAAGCAATGTGTCATCTGCATATTGGATGACAGGATAATCCTGATCATATGAGAAATCAAGTGGTAACTCCAAAATTCCTTCATGCCAAGCTTGATTGATAATAATCTGTAATAGCTCTGCAGTAATAACAAATAGCAGTGGTGATAGGGGATCACTTTGTCTTACACCTCTAGTACATCTAATATTTTTCCCAGGTACACCATTGAGTAGAACTGATGTGGAGGCACTTGTCAGAATATTTTTGATCCATGCTATAAATCTATCCCCAAATCCAAGATGTTTGAGCATAGTAACAATCGTAGTATAATCCACCATATCAAATGCCTTTTCAAAATCCAGTTTGATAATCACAATCTCTTTTCTTGATTTGTGGCAAAGATGTAAATATTCAAAGGACCAATTTAAACAATCCTGAATGGTTTTATTCTTAATGAAACCATATTGGTTCTTGTGCAATATAGGAATTATAATTTTCTGCACACGATTAGCAATTAATTTTGTGATGAATTATTCTTAACAAATAGAAGGTTATTTTATAAGTGGCAACCAAACTTTCTATAATACTACCTCCGTTTCAAAGAATAAGGCGCTCTCGTTTTACGAGCTTTTTGTTTGACCAAGAATTACTTTAAATAGATAAAAATTGTTTGTATGAAATTAGCATCATTAAAAAGTGATTTTCTATACGAATCCAACGATACTATATACATATAATATAATTAAGATTTTGTTGCTCAACGTTTATGGCCAAAGTTTGTCTTGGAATACGTGTGCGCCTTATTCCTTGAAACAGAGGTAGTAGATATTAAGGATTCTCTAACAGATGGGAACTTATTTCGCCTTAAAAAAAGATGGGAACTTTTTTACTTACGCTAAATGGAACCGAATATGTTTTAAGTCTGACATCAAATCAAACTTTTTATCCATGTATTACCAAAAAATATTTATCTCAGAAACATATGAACATTAACCACTACTAATGGATGTACTTCTCCTCACAAAAAGAAAGAAATGAATGGTCATGCTTTCACCGTAGCAAAATGTAACTCAAAAATATGATATTTATCGTCATAACTATGTAGATAGGTATGTTGTTTATTTCCATCATGATTTATATATTTTACCTTAAAGAAATAATTCCACACAAATATGGAAATATGCTGATACAATTTATGCATAAGTCTTCTAATTTAAAATATGAGATCAAAATAATCTTATAATCCTGAAAAAATTAACATACATAAAAATGTGTCAACAATGATAACTAGAGAAAACAATCCTAATCTTATAATCATCCTTTTATATAATTGATGATATATTCCTACAGGCGCGGCGTGCCGTCGCGCCACTGCTTCCTAGTATAGATGTACAATGCAAGCACTGATTGCAAGTTGAACATTGCTCCACTATAAACTCTTGCATATCAAACTTAGAGATCACCAGCACATCATTATCTTCAATACACAACAAACCAATATAATTTCTCACGGTACAGAAAGATAATTTCTTGCAAAAACAGAAAGGACTACCAGATCATATCTGCAACAATAATACATACACATCACTGGAAGTGATTCAAATTGCACCTTACGACAGATACAATACCAGGTTTCCTTATTTTGTGTTTTAATATACTCCAGGTAGAGAACAAGTCTAACTATCTTCGGCTGTTTGAACCATCAACATGAGAAAAATGCTGCCAATTTGCCAAACATCCCTTGGCATGGTAAGAATGAATACAGGTATCTTCCACACAGTACCAAACATGCCTGAAATAATTCAACCGTGCAGAGAATTAGACTTTTTTTTTCGAGGTTGATGGGGGGTAAATCCTCACCGTTTGTTGCATTCCACGAAAGTAGCCTTGAAGGCCCATGTTCTTACAAATAGCTTGAAGGAAATACAGGGGGTACAGGGGAGGAGAAGACAAATAAAAAATACAGAAAAAACAGAAAGTAGAAAAAGGGAATACAAAGGGAAGGAGAGGGTAGCATCCGAAGCCAGCCGAAACCCCCGGGAGGCCAACACCTCAAAGGAAGACCACTATGACTTGGCATGACGAGCGACAGGCGATGACGAGACCTGCATAACCGAGACCAAGCTCAGTCGACGGGCGTCGGATAGCCGAGACTGGGGCGATGACACCGGTGTGCCGACCCCATGATCGAAGGGAGACACAGAATCTAGTCATGCCACTAGTTTGAACCGAGCAAAGCCACAACTAGAGGCCACCTCGAGGACCTCAAGCCAACCACCAGACGAGGATCTCTGGTGAGAACCACACCGCCTGCAGGTAAACCAAGGGAGCAGGTAGTTGAATACTTGGACACCTATAGAAGCACACCAAGATGCATCTCGGCACGATCGAAAGGCGTTGGATAGCCGAGACCGTGCGACGACACCGGTGTTCCGCCGGCGAAGCCGAAGGGCGACGTGCTGCCGAGACCAAGCACAGTCGAAGGGTGTCGGATAGCTGAGACTGGAGCAACGACACCGGCGTTGCCGCCCCCGTGGTCGAAGGGCGACGCATGCCGAGGCCACCCCAGAACATCTAGGTGGCTTTGTCGGAGCCACCATGACAACAGCCTGATCCCACAGGAAAACTAGCCGGCAGCCAGCGGGAAGCAAGAGGAAGATGTCGTCCCAAGCGTGCACGGGAGGAGCATAGAGCCAAGAGGACGCCTCCGCAGAGGAGCACGCCGCCCGCAGCACCGTCGTCCACAGGCTTTCGCCCGGATATGCACCGACACCAGAGCATTGGGACGGGCCAACCTCCCCCACTCAGCAAGAACCGTGGTTAGGAGGTGGACACAGGCCACCAGCACTAGGAAGCGGCCGAACTACAGAGGCCTAGGGGCGCCAGCGGCCGAGCCGAGCCGCACGCCAGGCGCTGGGATCAACAACCGGACAGCCATGGGAGAAGGTGAGGGGCCGGAGACACCGGAGATGGGCCCAAGCAGAGCTTAGCCGGCGTGGATGCCAGGGGGACGCGGATCCGCACACCAGGGGGGCGGAAACGACGGTCGGAGACTGCCGAAGCACGGAGCCCCACGGCCAAGAACCACCACGCACCATTGCTGAAGCACAGCAGGATTGGAGAAAGGGGGCGCCGGGAAGGGAAAAGAGCCGGGGCAAAAACGCGGGGGCCACGCCCCGCCACCGCCGTCGGTCGGCCGGGATGGCCATCGGCAGCGGCGGCGAGGGGATTCGGTGGCGGGGGTCACCTCAGAGCTCAGAGTCGCCTTAGGAGTGACTCGGAGGCGCTAGGGCTCCCTCCGTTCACTAACTCCTTTAATCAGTATTAGACATTTATACCGGATCACATAGCAATAGCATACTCTTGTTCTTCCCAGCACTCTAGAGTAGAAACTATCAATCGTAGTCCCTTTCTTGAGAACCTTGTTAGCCGTAATCTTGACTTAGCGCAGGACTCGGCTGGGCTGTTCCGGTGTGTGCGCGTCGTCCCGCCATGGCGAGTGGAGCAGGTCGTGTGCGTGAGTCGCGCAGGATGTTAGCTGGTTTTGCGTGAGTGCATGGATTAGTGGAGGTAGTTAGTGCGTGCATGATGGTTCAAAAAAAAAAAAAAGTTAGTGCGTGCATGATAGCTGGGCAGCGTGCGTGGCCTGGGCTTTTTTTTTTGAGAAACACAGTACAAACGCAGACGCTCACATACACGCGCATACACTCACCCATATGAACGCACACACGCACACCCTACCCCTATGAGCACCTCCGGAAGACTGAGCCGGCGGATTGGATCTTAAAATTGACGAAGTCACCACAGGCGTCTCGCTGTCGATGGGAACGTCGCCTCCCACTGAATGAATATTCCGCCTTATATGAGACACACAGATGTTAAACCTGGGGTTTGAACTCTGGTGGGCTGGGGATACAACCATCCTCCTAACCACCCAACCTCAGGTTGGTTCTCTGCGTGGCCTGGGCTTTGCCTGCGTATAAAACCACAATTGATCGCTGATGCAAAGATAGCTAGCTGAGTAGCGATAGGAGGAAGATGTAGTCTCTAGGTGTAGCTCTCGTGTGGGTGTGGCCATGGTGTTTGCCGGGCTGCCGTTGTGAGTCGAGTACTTGTAAGGTGTGGTGTGAGCCAGCTGAAGAGAAAAGATTAGGGTGTTGGTGCGTCCGTGGCGGCGTTCGTCACCGGAAAATCCAGGCCATGTGTTTCTTCTTCCACCTTCGTTCGTGCGATTGTGAGAGAGAGATGAAGAAGAGGGAGCCAGCCATTGCTGGAACCAACAAGTGGTATCAAAGCCTCAAGTTCCGGGCCGTAGCTCGCGGTAAGTCCGCAACGAGCACGGTGGACGTGGAGGCGGTGTGCTGTGCGTCGTATGTGCGGTGAGCGCATAGGTCGTGGCCGACCTGCGTAGTGGAGCAGAGGTCGCGGTGGCGCGACATGGCGGCAGCGTGGAGGAACTGCGCGGCCACGGAGGCCGTAGCGGCGCCATGCGACGGCCGTGGAAGCGGCGACCGGCGTGTGTGTGCGCTCCGGTTGTTCCGTGTGTCACCGGCGGAGAAGAAGCTCGGCGTGTGTCGCCGAGGAAGAAGACCGTCCTGGGCACGCAGGTCCGGCTGTGTTGATCGTGTCGGCGTGCGATCATGGCAACGAGCTGAGGCGTGTGGATCGCGGGATGATCGAGGAGGATATGACAAGATCGAGCTGCTCGAGCGGTCGCGTTGCCTGCGTCAGTGCGCGGCATGGGCGTGAGCTGAGGGCATGTCGATCATGACGGAGTGCAGCATCAACCGCCGGTAGGCTGTAGCGATGGCCGGTGACAAGGAAGACGACGACAGTGCAGCAACTCCGGCAACAGCAAGTCAAGATTAGAGGGGAAAATGTTAGCCGTAATCTTGACTTAGCGCAGGACTTGGCTGGGCTGTTCCGGTGCGTGCGCGTCGTCCCGCCATGGCGAGTGGAGCAGGTCGTGTGCGTGAGTCGCGCAGGATCAGGCCAGGCCAGGTTGTTAGCTGGTTTTGCGTGAGTGCATGAATTAGTGGAGGTAGTTAGTGCGTGCGTGATAGCTGGGCAGCGTGCGTGGCCTGGGCTTTGCCTGCGTATAAAACCACAATTGATCGCTGATGCAAAGATAGCTAGCTGAGTAGCGATATGAGGAAGATGTAGTCTCCAGGTGTAGCTCTCGTGTGGGTGTGGCCATGGTGGTTGCCGGGCTGCCGTTGTTAGTCGAGTACTTGTAAGGTGTGGTGTGAGCCAGCTGAAGAGAAAAGATTAGGGCGTTGGTGCGCCCGTGGCGGTGTTGGTGCGCCCGTGGCGGCGTTCGTCGCCGGAAAATCCAGGCCATGTGTTTCTTGTTCCACCTTCGTTCGTGCGATTGTGAGAGCGAGATGAAGAAGAGGGAGCCAGCCATTGCTGGCACCAACAAACCTCTTTCGTAACCACTGACAAAAAATCTTACTATGGAATAGACCTAATCTTAAATAGCACCAAATTTAGACAAAAGAAGAGTAAACAATGATGCAAACTGAGAGAAGGATACTGATTGTACCAAAGCATTGGTGAATGACGTAAGAAAAAGCACGATACAAGCTCAAGGGACGGAGGAACACCTTATACATACATGATTTGGCATAGATGAACTCCTATGGCAAATGAGCGTAAAGCCATATTGTTATTAAGATTAGGATCCTCTGATGGAAATACCAACACAATATGAGCAGGAACAAGAAGACACGGTGCTCTTGACTTCCCAATAGGGTAGTTCCTAGAATATAAATTTGTTCTTCCATATGGGTACACGCTTATCGGTGCTGTTAGAAACAGGTTGGCTGCCAGGATTCTTTTGAAAGATTACTTTTAAATTCTTGACCATATCAAATACTTCAGCACCAGTACGGGTAACAGGCTTCGACCGGGTTTTTGCCTTGCCATTGAAATGCTTGGATTTTTTCTTTAAAAGATGCTTTTGCGGAAGAAAACGATGATTGTACAGGTACACATTCTTCCTACATTTTTTTCAAATATATATACTTTATGTCTAAACCAAACAGTGCGTGCATACATTGTATCCCTTATTTGTCTGTCTTGAAATGTTATTAAGAGCAGGCCAACTATTGATGGTTACGAAAATCAACAGTCGTAGGTCAAATTTCTCTTGTTTGTGCTCATCCCACACACGTACACATGGTTTGGCCCACAGCTGTAAAAGTTCATGAACTAATGGCTTTAGGTACACATCAATATTGTTGCCGGGTTGTTTCGGACCTTGGATGAGCACTGACATCATAATGAACTTCCACTTCATGCACAACCAAGGAGGAAGGTTGTAGATACATAGAGTCACGGGCTAAGTGTTGTGACTGCAGCTCTGCTCCCCAAAAGGATTAATGCCATATGTACTTAGACCAAACCATAAGTTTATTGCATCACCTGCAAAGTCCGGAAACTCTCTCTCGATTTTTCTCCACTGTCGACCATCAACGGAGTGCCTCAACTTGTCGTCTTTCATACGATCTTCCATGTGCCATCGCAACAACTTGACATGCTCTTTGTTTCTGAACAGACGTTTCAACCGTGGTATTATAGGAGCATACCACATGACCTTGGCAGGAACCCTCAATATTACCAGGGTCTTATTTTCTGATTTTATACCGTAATGCAGTGCATACCGGGCATTTACCCATATTCTTGTACTACTCACCGTGGTAGAGGATGCAGCCATTAGGACATACGTGTATCTTCTGCACGTCTAATCCTAGAGGGCAGACAACCTTCTTTGCTTCGTACGTGCTGGCAGGCAATTCGTTCTTTCTTGGAAGCATCTTCTTCATTAATACCAGCAACTTTTCAAATACCGAGTCAGCCACACTGCTCTCTGCCTTCCATTTCAGCAATTCTTGTGTGCTGGCCAGCTTCTTCTGGCCATCTTCTGTATCGCAACCTCGCCGTGCATCAGAAATGACCCGACCAAGATCATCAGCGAGCTCATCCGGTGCCTGTTCTTCACCCGAACCTTCTTCTTCATTGTCTTCCATTGCGGTATCAACATACTCAGCGAACATAGATAGGTAGTTGTCATCATCGTTCTCTTCTTCATCGTCGTCTTCCATCATAACCCCTCTTTCTCCGTACTTCGTCCAAACATTATAGCCAGACATGAAATCAGAATGAAGAAGGTGGTTCTGAATGACTCTTGAGGAAGTGTGATCCTTCTCATTCCGACATTCAACACATGGACAAAACATAAAGCCATCACCATGCTTGTTCGCCTCGACCGCATCGCGAAAAGAATGCACACCTTTTCTGTAAGCGGGTGTGCGCGGTCACAGTATATTCATGGATGGCTCATTTGCATCATACAACTGTATATCAAACACAATCACGGTCCTAAAATTAGTACCGCACGTTCTAAACGAGAAAATAGTTGCTAACCTTTTAGGACAAGTGGAAATTAAGAGGAGGAAGTTTAAATGTGGCTCGGGCACCTCATATCATGTTTGTTTTCTGTAAACTCAAGTTGCATCGCTCTAACACACATTTCAACAAACACCTGTAGTGCACACTAATAAAAAAAACTAGCACAAACCCACGCGCTCCCACCAGGAAAAAAACAGAGAGGGGGAGAGGGGGCTGCCATATATATAGGACCAGCCCATGTGTCCCGGTTTGAGATACAAACCGGGACTAAAGGAGGAGCAGCTGGCCGCAGACCCGTTTAGTTCCGCTTTGTATCTCAAACCGTTACGAAAGGTTCCTAATGAACTGGGACCAATAGGTGCCGTACGCTTGAGCGAATTCGGGTCGACGTGGCCAGGCCTTTAGTCCCGGCCCAGAATACAGCCGGTACTAAAGGAACCTGACGAAAGACATGTTTTCTACTAGTGGGTGCCGGACTAGCTGGAGATCTCCTTTGCGTCGTGGCGCCGTAAATTATGTTTGTTGCACGATAGTAGGCACCGAACGAGTTCGCACCGTAGGGCGAAGTCGGTACAGGTTTGGGCTTGGGCGTAACTGCAGAGATAGGGACCTGAGTTGTCTGATGCTCAACGTGTTTGGTGCTCAATATTGGAGAGATCTGAGCAGTTCTATTAACGTAACTGAATGGCTGAGATGTTTTTGATCTAACCCTCTAGATCATTTATTAGTAGTGTTGATGAGGTGGGCCACTCGGGGCCGTGCAGTGAGAAAGACGCGATTTTATTCGTGTGGGGTACTAGGGTGGAGCGGATCCTACCACCAACCATCGAACACCACCTCTAGTCATTTAATACATAGTAGGAATTTAACCATAAAAAGAGAATAATGATCCACTTCTCACACAATGTAGGACGTTTTGATAATCTAAAAGAGTTCACCAAAACGTTTTATATTGTGGAATTCAGGAAGTACCAACTAAACCATGTAACTATGATGATCAAGGGCCGCAACACCGTTTCCCGCTGCGAATTATGTTGCTATTCCTTCTGGCAGCAGTAGCTAGATGACCCTGGTGGAGTGGAGCAATGGTGGGTTGTGGGATGAGCCATGTGTACCTCTCACAGTGCCATCCTTGGGGCAAACACTCTACAAGCTCAGTTGTGTTGTCTATGAAGTTGTACCTGTACACGCCATACTCGTTTTGACAGTGCCAGTAGATGACATGCTTTGTGTTTTGACAGCTTGTTCTTATAGGTAAGAATGCCAGTAGATGGCATGCTTTGTGTTTTAATTGAAAAATATTTTACCTGACAATTGCACATTAGGGAAAATGAGAAACAGAAAGCCAAATGATTGATCACTTGATAAGAAATATTTGTTGGGTGACAAAGAAATTCACGTACTGACAGAAAAGATAAGACCAACATACACCCAGCAGAAGCATGCTATACTGATTTTGCATCAATATAAAAAAACATTTGTACTTATGGATAAAACGGCTAATGTAGTTCATTGTAAAATGGCGCAAAAAACATTTCGGTCTCATGATTAAAATTTCAATCGCAGCAAGAGCTATTTGCCATGATTTTTTTTTGCTAGGTAATCATGGTGCTCTATCCCTCTCTCAAGATATGTCCTCCCTCCTATACACTTTTCAGGCATCTGTCTCTTTACCAAGATATCCAAGAAAACCAGTTGAAAAAAAAAAACAAGAAAACTGATGATGATAACCACGGAAAAATCATGTTTACGAGTTTTAAAATATTCTAAAAATGGAGCATGTCGGAGTGGAGTTTTATGAACATGTAATATTACAAATTCTATAAACACGTGTTTTGGGATCATGCAGCATACCATAGTACACGAGATACAGCAAGGTTAGGGTGCAGAAACAAATTACTTGGGCAAAAGACTATTATCTCCAAACTGACACACCGATTAACTTGAGCTGATGTTTTGGAGACAAAAGGACCACCAAGAACTTCAAAATGTAAAGCTGCCACACCCATGCATAATTTTTTCACTCCCCGAGATTACAAAACCATCACCACCAGAAAAGGAGCTATCCTTATAAATCATCAGGTCAGCAGCCTTCAGTGTCTCACTGGAAAAGAGCTATCCATACTGCTCACTGCGGATGATGTGGACTACCATGGCAAGCCTCTCGTTCTTCACGGGCTCCAGCAGGCAGATATCTCCAGCGTGCAGGCGGTTGTCAGCTACGAACTCGTGCCACTCTCCTGCCGGGATCATCCGCCTGTGGGCTGTGGCGCCTCTTGACATGCCATGCCTTACCCCGACGGAGCGTCAGCGTTTTGATAATCTAAAAGAGTTCGCCAAATTCAGGAAGTTTTTTTTTTGATAAAGAGTGGAATTCAGGAAGTACCAACTAAACCATGTAACTATGATGATCAAGGGCCGCAACACCGATTCTCGCAGCGAATCATGTTGCTATTCCTTCTAGCAGTTGTAGCTAGACGATTCTGGTAGAGTGGAGCAATGGTGGGTTGGGGGACGAGCCATGTGCACCTCTCAAAGTGCCATCCTTGAGGCAGACACTCAACAAGCTCAGTTCTGTTGTCTATGAAGTTGTACCTGTACACACCATACTTGTTTTGACCGTGCCACGTGAAGTAGGCGAAGCCGCCGTTCATTCCCAGCCGCGAGGCCTCCACGGAGAAACTGTTAGGCCATCCAAGAAACAAGACGAGGTTGGCTAGGCTTATGCCTTTCTTCAACACCCAGCGTGGGTCCAGAGCCTCCTCAAGCGCGTGCACAACCACCAAGAACGCGCGGGACAGATCGCAGGTGCCTCTCCAGAAGTCCGTCCTAAGGTGCACGGACGCCCAGAGAAGCTCACCACAGGACTCGAGAACATGGCCGTACACGTAGTAGTGGCCGCCGTACTTGAGTGGCATCGAGGACGGCACGCGGACCAGGACATCTTCGTCGTCGCTGGACGGGGTCACCACGTGCCACAGTTTGCGCTCGATGGTGACAAGGATTTTGCCTGAGTGATACGCGCGCGATACAGAACACGCCGTAGTACGGGGATTCGATGGTCCTCTGGACGACAGTCCACTCGCCGTCGCCAGGACGTAGGAGCTAGCGCGGCCTTGAACTCGGGCGTCCCGTCGTACCTCCTTGTGTATGTGCTGTACAGAAGCACGGAGCCGTCCTTGTAGACGATGCCGCCGCTGGAATTCTCCGCCTCCTCCCACTGGCCGTCCTCAATAAAGGGGGGCAGGCGGGTGACATCTCCGGTGAGAGGGTCGTGGAGGGATGGGCCGACGGTGAGGTAGCGGACGGCGGTGCCATCGGCGCTGGCCACCCAGTTTTTCCCGGTACAAGATTCTGGCGGCGGCGCCAGGTAGCTTGACTTGGAGAAGACGCATCTGAACTTGAGGGGGTCGTCGTGCTTGGTGTTGCGCGCTAGGATCCATGGCAGGAACTGATCGGTCGTTGTGTTCTTCCCCCTAGGTAGTCGTTGGTGTGATTCGCGCCATGGCTTGCACACGGCATGGAACCGGACGAAGTCGGCCGCGTCGTGTAGGCAGACAGAGATGTCGCCGAGCAGATCCGGCGGCAGGTCGGACCACATGCCGGGCGGCAGGGTTTTCCGACAGATCGATGGGGAATCGACCAAGGACCAACGCTAGCTAGTTTTATGCGATCGGCTCCTGTACGTACACGTACATAACTCAATTTGCTCTGGTATAATATACTCCGCACGAGGTGACCATAATGCGATCCAGATAAACTTACGAAACATATATAGGGAAAGCCACATGGCACTTTTTATTGATTTTCAAACATTGGTACATCGTTCAACAAAAATAAGCTAGGGTACGTTCATCGACCCACGTACAAGAAGTAAATTTTATAGAAATATTCGTAGCTATCTCATGTGCCACCACATTGGCCTCTCTTGGACTACGCTCAAAATAAATTGTGTCATTGCACATTCTACGAAATAATATTCATGCATGCTTAATACTCCCTTGTCTTAAAATAATATGTGCAACTTTTTCTAGATATAGGTGTATCTATAACCAAAAATATGACTATATACTTTTGTATCTAGAAAAAGTTAAGCAAGTTATTTTGGGACAGCTATCTAAGAATTATGTACATTTATGTCAAATAGATTGTTCATCTATGTTAAAAAAATTACTCCCTCCGATTCATATTAATTGACTTCAATATGGATGTATTTAGAACTAAAATGTGTCTAGATACATCCATATTAGAGTCAATTAATATGAATCGGAGGGAGTACTAAACTTCTATTTTTTCATATAATCCTTCTATCCCATAAAAGGATATTTCAACCTTTTCTAAATATAAATGCGTCTACACGCGATTTAGCGTATAGATACATCCAAATTTATACAAAGTTGAGACATCTTTTTGTAGGACAGAAAGAGTATAACAGTGCACAAAAAACTTACCCTCACTGTCCCATAATATAAGATATTGTAATTGCTTATAATAAACAGCTTATCACCGTAGGAAGTAGATTGTATATATGTCGATTAAAACGTGGGACGATGTGTACACATAGAGTTCTTGCTTTGCAAGTCATTCAGATTAGAGTGCCCAGGAAACTCGGGAAAGACCAAAACGCATGGCAAAGGATTTGCCGAGTGCCCCTCTCGGCAAAGGGTCTCGGCAGAAAACAAGATGACAATTTAATCACCATCATCACCACTACTATAAAAGACCCAGAGAGTCCCATCCAAACAATCTGCACCGTTCACAGGTCTAGATCCAACGTCTCAGATCCTCCCAATAATGTGTTGTCTGTCGTGGTCCGCCTAGCGGACGAAAATTCCCACCCCCGCGCAGTCCAGACATCGAAGAAACTACCTCGCACGATCTAGATCATGATATTCCCAAGTTTCTCCATGCGAGAGCCCCTCCCACGCTGCCTTCCCACGCCGTCACCTCCTTAATTGCGGCAGACGACCGAGATGGAGACGCCAACCGCGCCCATCCCCTCCTCGCAGCTCGACGCAGAGACCGCGCCGCTTGCGGCCGACGAGCGAGATGGCGACCGAACGCGCCCGCTCCTACCGGCAGGTCTGGCCGGAGTCGAGGATGGGCTCAGCGCCACCGCGCCTGGCAAGGGGTAAGAAGGGCCGCAGCCGCAGCTGGGTGTGGCTCATGGGAGAGAAAGATGGGGGGCAAAGGGACGCGAAGCAGCTGCCAATAATGACCATCTTGAAATATTGGATAAGGAGATGCAACCGATTTCAAGCATCTGTCAGCTCGTGGTTTCGGTCTCCTCCTGATTATTCGGACCGATCTTTGTTTCTCAGGAACTATTCTGTAGTTCTTATATACCTAAAAAGGGCGAACAATCAACAGGTACCACGTAATCTTTTTTTTCTCATGTTGGTGTCAGTACCCAGTGACCAAAAGACCATACTGTTTCTTCGACTGTCTAACTACAAGGAACATGTGAGCAGTTTTGTTCAGCTTTTATTATCTGAAAGTGAAACATAGAATCTCATATGGTAAATTCAATTGAACCCATCGTGTTGGATTACACAAATAAAGAAGTAAAAGCAATCTGCAGAATCAAAGGGTAGAGTTAAGATTTTTGGCACACATCTTGATGAATTGAATTCAAATAATATAGGACTGAAGACTGAAATGATGTGTCAAACTACCTGTATTGTACCATAGTTGAATGGACAAGATCTGCAAACATTGCTCAAGACACATCAACTCCAAATACTCCAGATATGTTAGGCTGATAGAAATAGTGGTTTTGTATCCAAAATGATGTCCCTAGGAGTCTTCTGTACAGAAGAAATTGCATCTGGTTTTTACAGCATATAAAATACTTCACATGTAGTTTCAAGTTTACTGATTTGCTTAGGTTAGCTTGGTGCATTGGTTCGTAGTGGTATGGCTGGAAAGCCGAGTGAAAAGCAACAGGGAGCAAATTCAAGGATGTTGATTTAGTTTTTTCTTTTTGCGTTTGTGGATTTTTTCTCTCACAATGTGTTGCACGGGCATGTGATCAGCTAGGGCATTTAGTTTCTATCGAGGTACCTATACATCAGGGATATAATTTATGTGTGTTCTCCAAGTGTCCGGTGAAATGATTCATCGGTTGCACTAAGAGTTAGGTGGAAAGCACATGAATCAAATTAGTTGTCAGACTGATACTTTGGCCCGGATGCATTTTTTGGGAGTTTATAGAGATGAGACTTGTCCTGATGCAACTTCTTGCTAATATGGTTAACATTTTGCAGGTCAAATTTCCTTGTGCTACATCTTGAACTTGATAGTATTTATGTATGGGATTTTATACTGCCTCAATTAATCTATGGCGATCCTGCACATGGATTTTATACACTATGTCAACACAATTATTCATTAGAAAGCCCATGCTACATCTGGTTCAAGATTCTATGGTGGGGATGCTATTCAGGAATGTATGTTTCTATTCTGCATATATGGTGCATGTCAATGATTTTAATATCATCTCAGTATATCCTAAACTGCCACTGCATTACACTGTTATCAGTCATTTAAATTATTCTTTAGAAAACATCTTCGTTGTGTTTCCAAGCAGTCTAACATAGAAAGGTGGCTGTTATATTTTTTTTTTACTTACTAACCTTTGTCCCTTGACATCGGATTTTCATCGGAGATTCTCAATTTCTCGCAGATTCTTTTTTCCAATACAAACATAGAAATTTAGACTTACAGAATAATTGATCGAGTGATTTAAAATCATTACTTCTCTCTAGATCTGAAGTTGGAAGCTCATTGATTTTAGTTTGCCTAATCACTTTCAAATTATCTTCTACAGGTAGTTCACATCCTGAAATTTTTCGCTGCTTGGAATCAATGGTCTTCCAATTGATATCCGGAAATAAAGATGACGTGTCTTTACCATTCCTCAGATCCAATTGAGGACCTTAGGAAGGTATGCACATTCTATCAGTAAGCTAAATATATAACTATGGTCTATGTTACACGCTTCAATTTGCACTTGGAGATTTATCGAACTCTCTGAACTAAGCTCTGATCCAAGGTAACAGTTACACACAAAAAATCTTGTGGAACGCTAAAATCCCATCGGAAGTTTATTGCTCTCCATGTGCGATATGAAAAAAAAGTGCTGGCATTGACAGGCTGCACTTATGTCTGAGTGAATAAGAAGCAGATGAATTCAGAATCATGAGGTATGAACCATCTACACAGTGCAGTTTTAATTGTACTTGCAAGTTTATTAATTGCCTGCATGTATCTCAACAAAGATAAAACAAGTAATTGGAAACTGAAGGACATAAACTCAAATGAATAGAGATCTTGATGTAATTATCCACTGACTCCCTGTGACATGCGAATTTTTCTACTGTCCTTATTTACTAGATATGTCCTATTAATAACTACTCCTGATATTTGATCTCTATTAATCTTGATTGAGTGGATTGGTGCATGTGAATTAAGCCTTGTCTCATTCAATCTTCAGGAGAAGATTGGTGGAATTCTTTGGCTTACTTGAGTCAATGTCCTAAGCTTTCTTTACTTAATAATGGCAGATTTTGGTTTCTTACAGAGGGTTTCCTCAGATCTCACTAAGGGACCTTCGGATATATTCATTGTTTTCAAGGGCCAACAACCACACCGAGATTTTGGAAAGGATTTATAAGATAAGATTTTAGAACCAAGTTCAATTGTTTCTACTGGATATATTGGCGGTATGATAATTCAGTATACTTGTAATGACACCTTTAGAGTATGAAAGGTAAATATTCTTATATATGCATTTCGAAGGTAAGCTTGTTCACATAAAAACCCCTCCCCTGTAAGAGAAATTATACAAAATTATAACTGAATTTCTTTTCTCCTGGTTTGTCAAAAGCAACTACTTTTTACCACTAATATATCAAACTGCTTGATAGATAGTTTACATTATGTGTTTCATCCATCTGTACAGTGAAGAGCACAACAGTTGCGTGATTGTTGTTGTCAAATTGGGAAGTTAAAATGTATTTTTATTTTATTAGTGACATAATGCTTTGAGTTCTCACGTTTTCATTTTCCACAATTACAATCCTTTAGTGTTTACTTCTATAATCTATATTAACTTTAACATGAGTTGAAGTTCGTCAACTTTATTGGTTTTACATAGAGAAGCGAACAATTTTGGGCCATGATACCACTCATCAAATTTTTGTAACCTACTGAGCTTTAATGCAGTACTCCATTCCGGGTGGCTCAAAATTTATGAAGCTGCTATTGTATCCATGAAATATACAATATATTTTCCTTATTTAACTTACTGGCTTATTTTTGTGGATTTTTTTCGTTCAGATTTGCCTCTACCATTTATGTAGCAAGTACAAGGTCTCATCATGTCGAAGACTCCTTCCAATGTTGAAGACGGCTTCTAATGCTTTCATTTCCATTATCATTTTATCAATTGTATTTCATGTCCAAGCTCAAGGACTTGAAGTGGATGAAACATACTCACGGTTAAATTATTTATATATTTTATTGTAAGACGATTCAAAGAAATTATGGAGCGTTAGCTACATGAATGTGGTACTGGATTGCCATTCTAATGCACAACAATGAATGTTGACTAAGGTACCAATGCTCTTTTGATCTTCATTATAAGATATGTAATATATTTATGATAAATCTATACTATTATCCAAAACGCGCATAGCGCGTGCACCTTTACTAGTGTGACTTTAAGGAAAGACGCAAGGGTGGAGCCCTGCACCTGTCTGATGTCCGAACCACACGCGCTTTGCGCAAAACAAGCTGGAGAAAAGGACAGCAGTTTCAAGTCTCACCGAGGCACCGAGCAGAAGAGGGACAATGGAGACGAAGGAGTAAAATACACGACGTGTCACTAAATTTGACACCCTTACCCGCCTCCATCACCGTACACAGAAATATTTAATATACGGTAACTGGAGATGGCTCACGGCTCGTATCGATCACTGGCGATGGTATAGACTCGTATTTTGCTGACGTGGCCTAAATTTAGCCCCATATGTCAGCCACCCACCACACAATACGGTTAATCCTTTGTTACAGCAAGCCGGTGAGATTGACAACCTCACTGTTTCGTTGGGGCAAAGTACTTTGGTTGTGTTGTGCAGGTTCCACGTTGGCGCCAGAATCTCGGTGTTGCGCCGCACTACATCCCGCCGCCATCAACCTTCAACGTGCTTCTTGACTCCTACTGGTTCGATTAAACCTTGGTTTCTTACGAGGAAACTTGCCGCTGTGCGCATCACACCTTCCTCTTGG
This sequence comes from Lolium rigidum, assembly GCF_022539505.1. Taxonomy (NCBI): domain Eukaryota; kingdom Viridiplantae; phylum Streptophyta; class Magnoliopsida; order Poales; family Poaceae; genus Lolium; species Lolium rigidum. Next base: position 268,732,329 of record NC_061512.1, read on the forward strand.
GGTTCCCAACGGACGTGTCAACTACACGCATCAAGCAAATTTACGGCGCCGTTGCCGGGGAGATCAAGACACGCTGCAAGGGGAGTCTCCACTTCCCAATCTCTTTACTTTGTTTTTGTCTTGCTTTATTTTATTTACTACTTTGTTTGCTGCATTATATCAAAACACAAAAAAAAATTAGTTGCTAGCTTTACTTTATTTACTGTCTTGCACTCTATATTAAAAACACACAAAAAATAGTTACTTGCATTTACTTTATTTAGTTTGCTTTATTTACTACTGCTAAAATGGCTACCCCTGAAAATACTAAGTTGTGTGACTTCACAACCACAAATAATAATGATTTCCTATGCACACCTATTGCTCCACCTGCTACTACAGCAGAATTCTTTGAAATTAAACACTGCTTTCTTGAATCTTGTTATGCGAGAGAAATTTTCTAGGTGTTAGTTACGATGATGCTTGCTGCCCATCTTAATAATTTTGTTGAACTATGTGAAATGCAAAAGTATAAGGATGTAGATGGTGACATTGTAAAATTAAAATTGTTTCCTTTCTCATTAAGAGGAAGAGCTAAAGATTGGTTGCTATCTCTGCCTAAGAATAGTATTGATTCATGGACTAAATGCAAGGATGCTTTTATTGGTAGATATTATCCCCCTGCTAAAATTATATCTTTGAGAAGTAGCATAATGAATTTTAAACAATTGGATAATGAACATGTTGCTCAAGCTTGGGAAAGAATGAAATCTTTGGTTAAAAATTGCCCAACCCATGGATCTGACTACTTGGATGATCATCCAAACCTTCTATGCAGGACTAAATTTTTCTTCGCGGAATTTATTGGATTCAGCTGCTTGGAGGTACCTTTATGTCCATCACTCTTGGTGAAGCAACAAAGCTCATTGATAATATGATGATTAATTACTCTGAATGGCATACGGAAAGAGCTCCACAAGGTAAGAAGGTAAATTCTGTTGAAGAAACCTCTTCCTTGAGTGATAAGATTGATGCTATTATGTCTATGCTTGTGAATGGTAGGACTAATGTTGATCCTAATAATGTTCCGTTAGCTTCATTGGTTGCTCAAAATTCTAGGCCATATCCTGCTAATGGTAACTCTTATGGTAGATATATTTCACCTAATGAGGAAAAGATGTTAGAAATTGAAAGATCCACTAAGAGCTTTATGCAATCACAATATGAGCAAAATAAATTGTTTACTAAAACTATGAATGAACAATCTACCTTGTTGAAGAATATAGGAAATCAACTTGAAAATCTGAACATGGAAATTTCTGGGTTGCAAACTAAACTTGCAAATGCTGAAAACCGAATCTCATACATGTCTGCATCACTATCTTCTTTAATTAATAAAATGGCTGCTAAACCTGAGGATATTGAAAATAAAATTGTTACTACAGCAAATGCCATCCAAGTTAGAATTAATGAGAATATAAGATTAATGGCTGAATTGCGTGCTAGGTGGGATAGAGAAGAAAATGAAAAACTAGCTAAAGAGAAAAATGTAGCTAAAGTTTGGACTATTACCACCACTAGCAATGCTAATGATTCACATGTTGCTGCACCTCCTACTATTAATGGTAAAATAATTGGTGTTGGCAATGTTCTACTCCTAGTGCAAAGCGCGCAAAATTACCTGAAACTGCTAAAACTGCTGAACGCACTGTGATAAAACTGCTGAAATTTTTTTCAACCTTGGGGATGATAATCCCATTGCTTTGGATTGTAATGATTTAGATTTTGATGATTGCCACATCTCTGAAGTTATAAAGTTCTTACAAAAACTTGCTAAGAGTCCCAATGCTAGCGCTGTAAACTTGGCTTTCACAAAACATATTACAAATGCTCTCATAAAAGCTAGAGAAGAGAATCTAAAACTTGAAACTTCTATTCCTAGAAAGCTAGAGGATGGTTGGGAACCCATCATTAAAATGAGGATCAATGATTTTGATTGTAATGCTTTATGTGACCTTGGTGCAAGTATTTCTGTTATGCCTAAGAAAGTCTATGATATGCTTGACTTGCCACCATTGAAAAATTGTTATTTGGATGTTAATCTCGTCGATAATGCTAAAAAGAAACCTTTGGGGAGAGTTGATAATGTTCATATTATGGTTAACAATAACCTTGTCCCCGTTGATTTTGTTGTCTTGGATATTGAATGCAATGCATCTTGCCCCATTATATTGGGAAGACCTTTTCTTCGAACCGTTGGTGCTACTATTGATATGAAGGAAGGTAATATTAAATATCAATTTCCTCTCAAGAAAGGTATGGAACACTTCCCTAGAAAGAGAATGAAGTTACCTTATGATTCTATTATTAGAACAAATTATGATGTTGATGCTTCATCTCTTGATGTTACTTGATATACACTTTCTGCGCCTAGCTGAAAGGCGTTAAAGAAAAGCGCTTATGGGAGACAACCCATGTTTTTACTACAGCACTTTGTTTTATATTTGAGTCTTGGAAGTTGTTTACTACTATAGCAACCTCTCCTTATCTTAGTTTTATGTTTTGTTGTGCCAAGTAAAGTCTTTGATAGTAAAGTGAATACTAGATTTGGATTACTGCCCAGAAACAGATTTCTTTGCTGTAACGAATCTGGGCCTAATTCTCTGTAGGTAACTCAGAAAATTAAGCCAATTTACGTGAGTGATCCTCAGATATGTACGCAACTTTCATTCAATTTGGGCATTTTCATTTGAGCAAGTCTGGTGCCTCAATAAAATCCATCTTTACGGACTGTTCTGTTTTGACAAATTCTGTCTTTTATTTCGCATTGCCTCTTTTGCTATGTTGGATGAATTTCTTTGATCCATTAATGTCCAGTAGCTTTATGCAATGTCCAGAAGTGTTAAGAATGATTGTGTCACCTCTGAACATGTTAATTTTTATTGTCCACTAACCCTCTAATGAGTTGTTTCGAGTTTGGTGTGGAGAAAGTTTTCAAGGATCAAGAGAGGAGTATGATACAATATGATCAAGGAGAGTGAAAACTCTAAGCTTGGGGATGCCCCGGTGGTTCACCCCTGCATATTCTAAGAAGACTCAAGCGTCTAAGCTTGGGGATGCCCAAGGCATCCCCTTCTTCATCGACAACATTATCAGGTTCCTCCCCTGAAACTATATTTTTATTCCGTCACATCTTATGTATTTTGCTTGGAGCGTCTGTTTGTTTTTGTTTGAATAAAATGGATCCTAGCATTCACTGTATGGGAGAGAGACACGCTCCGCTGTTGCATATGGACAAGTATGTCCTTAGGCTTTACTCATAATATTCATGGCGAAGTTTCTTCTTCGTTAAATTGTTATATGGTTGGAATTGGAAAATGCTACATGTAGTAATTCTAAAATGTCTTGGATAATTTGATACTTGGCAATTGTTGTGCTCATGTTTAAGCTCTTGCATCATATACTTTGCACCCATTAATGAAGAAACACATAGAGCTTGCTAATTTGGTTTGCATATTTGGTCTCTCTAAAGTCTAGATAATTTCTAGTATTGAGTTTTGAACAACAAGGAAGACGGTGTAGAGTCTTATAATGTTTACAATATGTCTTTTATGTGAGTTTTTCTGCACCGTTCATCCTTGTGTTTGTTTCAAATAACTTTGCTAGCCTAAACCTTGTATCGAGAGGGAATACTTCTCATGCATCCAAAATCCTTGAGCCAACCACTATGCCATTTGCATCCACCATACCTACCTACTACATGGTATTTCTCCGCCATTCCAAAGTAAATTGCTTGAGTGCTACCTTTAAAATTTCCATCATTCGCCTTTGAAATATATAGCTCATGGGACAAATAGCTTAAAAACTATTGTGGTATTGAATATGTACTTATGCACTTTATCTCTTATTAAGTTGCTTGTTGTGCGATAACCATGTTTCAGGGACGCCATCAACTATTCTTTGTTGAATATCATGTGAGTTGCTATGCATGTCCGTCTTGTCTGAAGTAAGAGAGATCTACCACCTTTAATGGTTGGAGCATGCATATTGTTAGAGAAGAACATTGGGCCGCTAACTAAAGCCATGATTCATGGTGGAAGTTTCAGTTTTGGACATATATCCTCAATCTCATATGAGAATAATAATTGTTGCCACATGCTTATGCATTAAAGAGGAGTCCATTATCTGTTGTCCATGTTGTCCCGGTATGGATGTCTAAGTTGAGAATAATCAAAAGCGAGAAATCCAAAATGCGAGCTTTCTCCTTAGACCTTTGTACAGGCGGCATGGAGGTACCCCATTGTGACACTTGGTTAAAACATGTGTATTGCGATGATCCGGTAGTCCAAGCTAATTAGGACAAGGTGCGGGCACTATTAGTATACTATGCATGAGGCTCGCAACTTGTAAGATATAATTTACATAACTCATATGCTTTATTACTACCGTTGACAAAATTGTTTCATGTTTTCAAAATAAAAAGCTCTAGCACAAATATAGCAATCGATGCTTTCCTCTTTGAAGGACCATTCTTTTTACTTTTATGTTGAGTCAGTTCACCTATCTCTCTCCACCTCAAGAAGCAAACACTTGTGTGAACTGTGCATTGATTCCTACATACTTGCATATTGCATTTGTTATATTACTCTATGTTGACAATTATCCATGAGATATACATGTTATAAGTTGAAAGCAACCGCTGAAACTTAATCTTCCTTTGTGTTGCTTCAATACCTCTACTTTGATTTATTGCTTTATGAGTTAACTCTTATGCAAGACTTATTGATGCTTGTGTTGAAGTACTATTCATGAAAAGTCTTTGCTTTATGATTCACTTGTTTACCCATGTCATTACCATTGTTTTGATCGCTGCATTCATTACATATGTTTACAAATAGTATGATCAAGGTTATGATGGCATGTCACTTCAGAAATTATCTTTGTTATCGTTTTACCTGCTCGGGACGAGCGAGAACTAAGCTTGGGGATGCTGATACGTCTCCGACGTATCGATAATTTCTTATGTTCCATACCACATTATTGATGATATCTACATGTTTTATGCACACTTTATGTCATATTCGTGCATTTTCTGGAACTAACCTATTAACAAGATGCCGAAGAGCCGATTGTTGTTTTCTCGCTGTTTTTGGTTTCAGAAATCCTAGTAACGAAATATTCTCGGAATTGGACGAAATCAACGCCCGGGGTCCTATTTTGCCACGAAGCTTCCGGAAGACCGAAGGAGAGTCGAAGTGGGGCCACGAGGTGGCGACACACCGAGGCGGCGCGGCCCGGGCCACGGCCGCGCCGACCTATGGTGTGGGCCCCTCGTGTGGCCCCCGCGTTGCCCTTCCGCCTACTTAAAGCCTCCGTCGCGAAACCCCCGATGCACGAGAGCCACGATACGGAAAACCTTGCGAGACGCCGCCGTCGCCAATCCCATCTCGGGGATTCCGGAGATCTCCTCCGGCACCCTGCCGGAGAGGGGATTCATCTCCCGGAGGACTCTTCACCGCCATGGTCGCCTCCGGAGTGATGAGTGAGTAGTTCACCCCTGGACTATGGGTCCATAGCAGTAGCTAGATGGTTGTCTTCTCCTCATTGTGCTTCATTGTTGGATCTTGTGAGCTGCCTAACATGATCAAGATCATCTATCCGTAATACTATATGTTGTGTTTGTCGGGATCCGATGGATAGAGAATACTATGTTATGTTAATTATCAAGTTATTACCTATGTGTTGTTTATGATCTTGCATGCTCTCCGTTATTAGTAGAGGATCCGGCCAAGTTTTTGCTCTTAACTCCAAGAGGGAGTATTTATGCTCGATAGTGGGTTCATGCCTCCATTGAATGCGGGACAGTGCCGAAGGTTCTAAGGTTGTGGATGTCTTGTTGCCACTAGGGATAAAACATTGATGCTATGTCTAAGGATGTAGTTATTGATTACATTACGCACCATACTTAATGCAATTGTCCGTTGTTTTGCAACTTAATACTTGGAAGGGGTTCGGATGATAACCCGAAGGTGGACTTTTTAGGCATAGATGCATGCTGGATGGCGGTCTATGTACTTTGTCGTAATGCCCAATTAAATCTCACTATATTTATCATGACATGTATGTGCATTGTTATGCCCTCTCTATTTGTCAATTGCCCGACTGTAATTTGTTCACCCAACATGCTTTTATCTTATGGGAGAGACACCTCTAGTGAGCTGTGGACCCCGGTCCATTCTTTTATACTTGAAATACAAATCTGCTGCAATACTTGTTCTTTACTTGTTTTCTTGCAAACAATCATCTTCCACACAATACGGTTAATCCTTTGTTACAGCAAGCCGGTGAGATTGACAACCTCACTTGTTTCGTTGGGGCAAAGTACTTTGGTTGTGTTGTGCGGGTTCCCCGTTGGCGCCGGAATCTCTGGTGTTGCGCCGCACTACATCCCGCCGCCATCAACCTTCAACGTGCTTCTTGACTCCTACTGGTTCGATTCAACCTTGGTTTCTTACTGAGGGAAACTTGCCGCTGTGCGCATCACACCTTCCTCTTGGGGTTCCCAACGGACGTGTCAACTACACGCATCACCCCCCTGGACTACGGGTTCTCGGTTGTAGCTAGTTGGTACTCTTTCTTCCATGTACTTCAATACAATGATCTCATGAGTTGCCTTACATGATTGAGATCCATATGATGTAATCGGTGTTGTGTTTGTTGGGATCCGATAAATTATGGAATTGTGATCAGATTGTTCATCATATTATCATACTACTGTTATTTAAGATCTTGCATGCCGTCCGGTACTTGTAATTACCTTGATCAAGTAGATGACTGGATCTCCAAGAGGGAGTATTTATGCTCGATAGTGGGTTCATGCCTCTAGTTTTCTGGAAGAGTGACAATAACTTCTAAGATTTTAGATGTGATGTTGCTACTAGGGAGAAAACAACAATGTTTCGTCTAAGGATAATTCTATTGTTTACTTTACACACATTGCAACTTAATACTGGAAGGGTTCGGATGATAACCTGAAGGTGGATTACTACTCATAGACGTACGTAGTTGGATTACGGTCTATGTATCATGTTGTAATGCCTAATTAAATACTACAGTAACCTTTATCTTATAATAGCATGCATTATCAATTGCCCAACTATAATTTGTTCACTCAACACATGTTATTTGGAGAGTTACCACTAGTGTAGATAGTTGGGAACCCCGATCCTTCTGTCATCATCATTGCTCTACAGTCAACTACGCACTGAAATATTTTCTGGTGCCATCTCCTCTGTGCTACTGATGTTGTGTTACTATTGCCATTGCTCTCATATTACTGCTGCTTTCACATCACCCCTGTTACTAGTGCTTTTCCATGTGCAGCTGAATTGACAACTCCGATGTTAAGGCTTAGAAGTATTCTTTACATCCCCTTGTGTCGAATCAATAAATTTGGGTTTTACTTCCCTCGAAGACTGTTGCGATTCCCTATACTTGTGGGTCATCAAGACTATTTTCTGGCACCGTTGCAGGGGAGGCATAGCTCTACTCAAAAGTTCACCTGGGGAGTACACTTTACATGTCTCTCTGTTTTTATTTTATTTTATTTTGTATTGTCCAGTTTATTTGTGCTTAGTTTATTTCTGTTCAGTTGTGTTTAGTTTAGTTTACTTTTGTCTAGTTTATTTTTGTCCTGTTTTATTTTTCTTATATACCTGAAAATCCATAAAAGTTTGAAAAACTGAAAATCTAAAAACTGTTGTTATGGAAGAACATGCTAGAACCTCTATGGAGCTATTTATAAAGTATAGATAATCATATAAGTGTAAAGTCATGAGAGGCGTGTTACAAAAGTTATATCAAAGCGCTAAATTTTGTTTAAACGCCATGATATAAATTGTTGCTCTGAACATGATACTAAACATCTTAAATTTCAATGTGGCTTAAGTAAAGAAGTTTTAATTGTGAACTATCATTGGAATAAATATATTCATGTTGGGTTTGAAGAAGTAGAACAATTTGTCTTATTTATGGGAGCTTCTGAAATAGAATCCTTCATGTCTAAAAATTATGAAACCCGTGTTGCTTGTAAAAACCTGAAAGATATGGTCTCTTCTATCCTTGATTATTGCATAGAAAATTTCAGAAATAATTGGTATATCATAGATTATAAAGACAGGCTTAGTCATGCACAAGAATATATCCACAATTTGCAGGAACCTGTGGAAGAAGAAATTGCTCAACCTGAAAGCTCATTAGATGAAAAAGAGGAGGAGAGTGATGAAAAAAGGAGGAAGAATGGATTAGCTACCCATGCCTACCTTCTAATGAGAGTAACTCTTTATCCCTTATATTATTTGATTGCCCCCATGGTTACCAAAGGAGGATGAATGTTATGTTCATGTGGATTCTCTTGAAATATTTACTATGAGTAAAACTTGTGATAATAATTATGCTCCAATTATCTATGATAATCCATGCTACTTTGATAAATCTTATGATAATCCTTTATTTGCACCTAACTTCGAAATGCATGGCACTAAAGATTTTTCCTTAGAAAATATTTATGATAAAGCTCTAGATGATGGTCCTATATTGGTTGATAATATTAATTGTACTACTATTGAAAATGACATTGGAGGAGTCTTGACTTTATCTTGGAGTCCAATACCTCTTGAGAATGATCAATCATCTTGTTATAAAACTGTTAAAAGAGGGTTTGAATGTTTTAATCCTACTATTTTTGAGCTTGATAAAAATTATGTGCTTGTAGATCATGAAAAAGCATGCTTTATGTGATAGTTATATTGATGCTACTGAAAATTATTATGAGAGAGGAAAATATGGTTGTAGAAGTTTTCATGGTACTAAAACACCTCTCTATATGCTTAAAGTTTTGAAGTTACTCTTGTTTTATCTTCCTATGTTTGTCATTTTGTACTTGTGAATTTACTTGTGTACAAGATTCCTATGTATAGGAAGCGGGTCAGACTTAAATGTGTTTTGAATTTTCTTCTTGATGCTCTCTTTTACTTCAATTCATATTTCTTATGTGAGTATTTTCTCAAATTACTAAGCCTAGCTAAAAGGCATTAAAGAAAAGCGCTTATGGGAGACAACCCATTGTTTTATTTCTCTAATTTTTCTTTTATGTTGAGTCTTGGACGTTGTTAGCTCTTTAATAACCTCTCCTATCACTTTTATTTCGTTTTTTTTTACCAAGAATAGCCTCTAATATGAAGAAAGTAAGATTTAAGGAAGTTGTTGTCCTGAAAACAGAATTTGTGCTGTCACCATAAAAATTTGTATGAACAGCCAAAGAAAAATTTTGAGCTGCTAATTTTTTTGCATATGCCCCAGGTTATTATATAACTTTCGTTAGTTTAAAAAATTTCGAGCTGAGCAACAGAAGATTTTCGGAAAAATCAAGCTTTACCTGTTGTTCTGCTTTGACAGATTTCTATCACCATTTGCATTTGCCGCTTGATCTCTTTCTTATTTTTTAAGTTCCTTTGAGAGAAGGAAATTTTCAAAGAAATTGCTACAGTAGCTAAATGTTTTAATGGATTTTTAATTTATGTTAGAACTGAACCAAGTGGATTTGTTATTTTGATTATACAAATGCTGCTAATGAGAATTGTGTGAAGTTTTGTATGAAGAAAGTTTTCAAGTGTAGGGAGAGAAGAATGATGTAATGCGATGAAGTATGGACAAAAGCTCAATCTTGGGGATACCCATGTCACCCCAAGCAATATCCAAGAGGTACAAGCGTCAAAGCTTGAGGATGCCCAAGGCATCCCCCTCTTCATCAACAAAGCATCAGATCATCTTTCTATGCTTTATATTTTTATTGCTTCATATGCTATGTGTTGTTCTTGGAGCATCTTTATTTGTGTTTTTAGTTTTCTTTTGTGTTTTCTGTAGCATATGGTTGGACCCCAACGTATTTGTTTTGGAGAGAGACACGCTCCGTTTTCATTGCATAGAACACTCTAGTTTTCACTCCTGTTGTTCAGCGAGTGTTCTCTTTTGCTAGTACCGCGTTTAGCTCTGGTTTCTACTCGTATTTTGTGCAGAGATTTTTGTTTTCTTTATTCATGTATGATTATCTCTCTGGCATTTATTGATTATTATCTATGAGAGTTGTTTCAAATAATTTGATTGGTGTTGGAGACGAGTAAAATGTTTCATGCTTATAGTGACGCAAAAGGGAGCTTGTTTAGACTGTGGCATAGACTTTGGCATGCCATGTTAGATGTTATTTAATCATATGCTTAGTAATTATTGTTGTAGCATGACTTGTCTCATATATCTGAGAGTGCTTAATGCGCCATTGAAAGAATCATGTATGGTTCTTTCCATCATATAAAAGCATACTATTATGGTATTCTCCTTTGATGTTGTTATTGGGTCGACTTGGCACATGCTTACACCATGTTATGACTACAAACCAGTCACCTAAAGCCTCTATGATCATTTTTTTTGACTTGTTATATCACTTTATGCTTTGATTAATAATGTTTTGTCGCTATGCATGATTATGGCCATTATTGCTCTCTTAGTTGGTCGCTCCCAGTTTTTTGCTAGCCTTCGCCTGTACTAAATATGAGCTCTACTCGTGCATCCAACCACCAACAACCAAAGTTTTCCAATTGTGTCCATAATACCTACCTATATGTGGTATTTCACCGCCGCTCCAAAGTAAATTGGTTCTGTGCTACCTTTAAATCTTCAAAATTACTACCTATTATGTGTTTTATTTTAGCTCATGAGGAAGTATTGAATGGTTTATTGTCTTATCATGACTTCACACCTTGAATAGCATGCATAATTTGCTAAGTCCTTAATATTGCAAAAAGAGCAAGGCAACCGGGTATCCATCCTAAATAAAATAAACAAATAAACAAATAATGCTCCGCACATTATGTACTGGAGAGATCCTAAATAATGGTGTGCATTGGAGAACTACATGAGAGTCGCTCTTGAGGTCACTATATGAAAGGATGATAGATTATTTGATGCCATTCATTGACATAGACATGCATACCTCTCAAAATATATATTTTCAACACTCCTATTGCATTCAAAATAAGAATATCTAGCACATGAGTAATCTTGATTCCCTCTACGCAGGGCCTTTCTTTTACTTTTGAAAGTTCAGAGATGGTAAACCTAGAGGGGGTGAATAGGTTTCTACAAATTTTAATTCTTTCTTTGCTATATTAGGATTTGCGGAATATAAAGATGAGCCTAATGCAAACTAGGTGAGGCAACCTATATGATGATACAAGTAACTCAAGCACGAAGGCTCTCATAGGCAGTTATATCACAAGTCAGGAGTTCGGTTAGAGATAACCGATAGCACGCGGAGACGAGGGTTTATTCCCGTGTTACCTTCCTTTGCAAGAAGGTACGTCACGTTTGGAGGGGTGGAGGTCCCACGAAAGATTTCCCAACGCCACAAAGGCTCACCCTATTCTCCGGAGCCTATCCCACGAAGGAATAGCTCACTCACTTGTGGTGGACTTTGAGGTAGCCTCCAAACCTTCACAATCTTGTCAGGAGTATATCCACAGCTCAGATGCTTCCGGACCTCTCTTGCCCACCTAGGGTTTCCAAGGAACCCTAGGGAGCAAGTATCTTGATGAATACAAGGGGGAACAAGATTTGGCTTGGTAGAACGGTAGATCGGGACCTCCTCTATCTTTTTCCCGGAGGGATTTGAGTTTGGGTGGAGGAGGAGGGAGATCTGAGGCTTTTGGTGTTTCTAACAATGGAGTATGAGAGAGAGAGAGAGAGCTCAAGAACAGCTTATAGTGTAGTGCCTAACTGTTCAGATGTAGGAGAAGAGGTTTTTATAGTGTCACTTGAAATATGGCCGTTGGAACTTGACACCTCAGCCTTTTCTTCGAGGAACCCGGTCAACCGAGCCTGTGACTGGGCAGGCAGGCGCAGGGGCCGGTTAGACCGGGCCAGGGACCAGGCCATCCGGTCCAAACCGGAGCTGGGACCGGGTCTTGACCGGGATGGGATTTGTCGCGCAGTACATGCCTCCAGATGTCACCAGGGTAGGATCAGGTTGGTGCCGAGGCGCCCGGTCCACAGCCCGGTTGGCCGGACAGATGAACGGGCCCGGCCGGTCCAAACCGGACGACGCGCCAGGCCATCACCGGGCGAGGGAAAAAACTATACTGGATAGTGCTCGGTGTGCCACGGTCCTGAGGCCGGTTGAAACCGGGCCACCCGGTGCCACGGCCGGTCTGAACGGGCCTGGGACTAGCTAGTTGCTACGAAAACCTTCTTAATTTTTGTCGAAGTGGGGGGTCTCCCTTTACCTTCTTGTTCCATTGTTACACCATCATGCTTCTTTGGCTAATACATGGGGATAATCTCATAGACATGTATTAGACCAAATACTCTAGCACGGTGTCATTGTTACCAAAATAATGGATAAGGGTAAAATACGCTTACAACTTTTATATTGAGTCTTCCTCTTGTTGCTTTATGCACCACTAAGAGAGCATACTTGTCATTCTGAGTATAATGTGCATAGTCCCAAAATTTATTATTGATTGGTTCATGATTATGACTATTGCTTGTTCTCAAATTATTTGTATCTAGTCACCCTCTAAACTTTAAAGGTGTCCTGGCATTTATGTTTTGCTACTTCATAAAGGACAAGTTGAATACCACTTTGATATGTTTTCGCTATGCCCATAAACAAAGAGTTGCTTTCAGTGCATTATTATTCATGATTTTTTGTTTGAGTCACTTCTCATGTTATAACATAGTTGCTAAGTTCTATTGAATTATATCTATCATGCCTATGTTTAGAGTACTTTGATCCCAGATCATAATGCTTTACAATAACTTGATCAAGATTGTGTTGGGTCACTTCAAAATTTATTTTTGTTATCACTTACCTACTCGAGGACGAGCACGAGTTAAGCTTGGGGATGCTGATACGTTGCAAACGTATCTATAATTTTTGATGCTTCATGCTTATTTTACACCAATCTCTATATGTTTTGTCTACACTTCGTGACACTTTTATGAATTTTTGGAACTAACCTATTGACAAGATGCCACACTGCCAGTTCCCTGTTTTCTGCTGTTTTGTATTTCAGAAGTTGTACAGAAAATATTCTCAGAATTGGACGAAACAAAAGCCAAAGTTGATATTTTACCGAAATGAAGACGGAGTCCAGAAGAGAGACGGAGGGGGGCCAGGAGCCGGCCAGACCAGCCCTAGGCGTGACCTAGCCTTGGCCCGCGCCTAGGGGTGGTGTGGGCCCACCTGGCGCCCATCGACCTCGCCCTTCCGCCTATAAATTGCCTCCGACGCGAAAACTCTGAAACACCCGAGCCTCCGTTCACGAAAAGTTCCATCGCCGCCATCATCGTCCAGAAAAGTTTCGGGGGTCAGAAGTTCCTGTTCCGGCACCCTGCCGGGACGGGGATTGACCCCCGGAGCCATCTCCATCGACTCCACCGCCTCCACTTCGACTCCATGATGGTTTGTGAGTAGTTCCCCCCTGGACTATGGGTTCTCGGATGTAGCTAGTTGGTACTCTCTCTCCCATGTACTTCAATACAATGATCTCATGAGCTGTCTTACAAGATTGAGATCCATATGATGTAATCGGTGTTGTGTTTGTTGGGATCCGATAAATTGTGGAATTGTGATCAGATTGTTCATCATATTATCATACAACTGTTATTTAAGATCTTGCATGATCTCTGGTACTTGTAGTTACCTTGATCAAGTACTTGCTTGTATCTCCAAGAGGGAGTATTTATGCTCGATAGTGAGTTCATGCCTCTAGTTTTCTGGAGGAGTGACAATAACTTCTAAGATTGTAGATGTGATGTTGCTGCGAGGGAAAAACAACGATGTTTTGTCTAAGGATAATTCTATTGTTTACTGTACACAGATTGCTTCATGCGATAGTCTGTTGCTTGCAACTTAATACTGGAAGGGGTTTGGATGATAACATGAAGGTGGATTATTAGACATAGACGCAATTGGATTACGGTCTATGTATTATGTTGTAATGCTCAATTAAATACTACAGTAACCTTTATCTTATCATAGCATGCATTATCATACCCTCACAATTATCAATTGCCCAACTATAATTTGTTCACCCAACACATGTTATTTGGAGAGTTACCACTAGTGTAGATAGCTGGGAACCCCGGTCCTTCTATCATCATCATTGCTCTACAGTCAACTACGCACTGGAATATTTTCTGGTGCCATCTCCTCTATGCTACTGCTGCTGTGTTACTATTGTTATTGTTCTCATATTACTGCTGCTTTCACATCACCCCTGTTACTAGTGCTTTTTTAGGTGCAGCTGAATTGACAACTCCGGTGTTAAGGCTTATAAGTATTCTTTACCTTCCCTTGTGTCGAATCAATAAATTTGGATTTTACTTCCCTCGAAGACTGTTGCGATCCCCTATACTTGTGGGTCATCATAAATCTAGATCTTCTCTCTCTTTCCCCTCAAATAGGTGCAAAAATCATGAAGGGATTAGAGGGAGAGGAAACTTCTCAAGGTTAATAATGGAATAGGAGAGAGAGAGAGAAGCAACAACCCTTGGGGAAGAAAGGGGGCCTCACATAGGTCCAACACACGAAATATGACCGTTACAGCAATTTTTAGACCGGAGACCGGAGTCTCCGTACCCCCCATCTGAGAGTGAGGCACACTTCTAAACAGCAAGACCGGAGTCTTTACCGGAGTCTCCAGCCCTCCCAAGACCGGAGACTCCGTACGTCGGGAAAGACTAAAACTGAAACGGCCATAACTTGAGCATACGAACTCCGATTTTGATGATTTTGGGATCATTTTGAAGCTAGAAACAATCTCTACAAGATCATGCAGAGAACCACCATAGTCCAACAAGGTAGGATATAAAAATGGGGAAAGGTTTAACCTATCTATAAGAGACAAACCGGTAACACCTCCAAAATTAAAAATGCAACAACTTGTGTTGGGAAACTCGGGTTTAGGTAAACCAATTTTGTTGGAAATATGATGACAAGAGATACCCCACAAAGAGTAAAAATATTAAGAACAAGTGGGTTTGATTTTTCCAAGAATGTAGAGGTGAAACCTCCCAATACAAAGAACCGCGAAAACTCCAATGTAGAAAATGCAACAAGTGATTCATGTGGAATCCATTTTCGATGAACTAGAGCTTGTCATGGGATTAAGCACAAGCTCTAAAATATCACATGGATAAGATCCAAATAACAACCAAGAAAGATGATGCAAGGTGGCAAAGGTTTAAGCTCTCCGAAGGATATGATTTGAGTTACTCACTCGAGAGCCCTCTTGATAGTACGGCAACTAAACTATAAACCGGTCTCCAAATACACCATGAGATAGGTAAGAACGGAACCCTATCAAAAGCAAACCTTAAACTTGCGCATTCCACTTGAGCTCGATGATGACGATCTTGACCACAACAAGATGGAACGCCTTTCTTGATTGTGCTTGCTTGACGAAGTCTTGCGGATTGCTCCCCCATAATCCACTATGGGAGAGCTTCTTCTTTGGCGCATCTTCACATATCATGATTATCATATGGATGGCAAGATTCAAGCATATGTTCTCTTTGAGTTGGCTCATCTTGAACTTGCACTTCATTTCTTCATTCTTCATCATGTTGATGTCTTAAAGATAAACTTGAGGCCTCACTTCATTTTCATCTTCAAGACATACTTGACACTTGATATTCTTCACTTTCACCATGGAGATGAATGGTGATATTATGTCCCTTTTCATGATTCAGTTAAACTATTCATGTTATTACCTATTTGAACTTGTATCTATACCGCATGTGATAGATTCTCATGTTTAATTTCGTACAAAAAAAGTTTATCTGAAAAACTAGCCGGAGCACTTGCATACACCATATGACCACTAATCGCATTTA
This sequence comes from Lolium rigidum, assembly GCF_022539505.1. Taxonomy (NCBI): domain Eukaryota; kingdom Viridiplantae; phylum Streptophyta; class Magnoliopsida; order Poales; family Poaceae; genus Lolium; species Lolium rigidum. Next base: position 268,748,259 of record NC_061512.1, read on the forward strand.
AAACTGGTCATATCCAAGGTAATTTTATTATTATTGTATATACGGTTCCAATACCATGTGTAGAGCTTGCACATGTTGTGACCTTACTACGAAATCTAACTTGCAAGGAAAATCTGCCAATGGTTAGAAATATCTATAAGTATAGGTACCTAACAATAAACCAGAACCACAACAAAGATATTTATTTGATATTATATCATGGTAATTGTGGATATTGATATATATACATGCACCAACATACATACATACATACATACATAAATATATAATATAATTTTATCAACATGTGAAAATAGTTTAAATAAAACTCTATTGCAATATTAATTTAAATTTGAAGAAAAAACTATGTATTGTATTCATTACAGTTGTACAAGAGAGAACTAATATCCGAAAATATGTTAATGTTTTTAGTTAAGCAATCTAAATTATACTCAATTTGCCATAATATGATTACGATAGTTTAATACAAGTATAAAAGTTGTGTATAAAATATCTTGACATGTCCGGTAGATGTAGCTTTTCCGTCAAGTATAATTGGTCAGTAGTGATATTCAATTATTCATTTATTGTGTATTGTCACACAATAAATTACATGGTGAGTAATTTTGTAGACCACTCATAAGAGGTCCTTATAAGGAGCATCGGTTCTGAAAAAAGAACCCAAGATAAATAAGAAAATATTGGCCACAAGAACATGGTGACACCGTTCTTTTCACAAGAAGTAGTATGCATGTTAGGCTTGAGAGGTGTAGGGAAATAATCAGCGAGTCTTTACTGCTGGGACGGTTTGCAACCACTCTTCCATGAGCTTAGTGCAAGGTTTTACAAGTGAAATCTACGTATTCACTCCCAATTACTGGAACATAGTTTATGTCGGACGACGTTTTGAAATCATCTGTAAGACTATAAAAAATTATTTGAGTTGCTTCCCCAGTCGATATAGCATATGGTTTTGTGTTAGTGCACGACTGATATGTCATGGTTTTGTTGGGTGTGTCTTATCTTGGCCTATCTATACTAGCCAAGTGCCCGCGCGTTGCTGCTGATTTTTTAAAAAATGTTACACATAACTATCTATTTAATCCACCTTTGACATACCATATCATGCACATATTATCAAGCATGCATAAGTGCCAAAAGATTAATATCGCCTTTTTTGTCTATTCATGTTATTACCTATTTGAACTTGTATCTATACCGCATGTGATAGATTCTCATGTTTAATTTCGTACAAAAAAAGTTTATCTGAAAAACTAGCCGGAGCACTTGCATACACCATATGACCACTAATCGCATTTAAAACTGGTCATATCCAAGGTAATTTTATTATTATTGTATATACGGTTCCAATACCATGTGTAGAGCTTGCACATGTTGTGACCTTACTACGAAATCTAACTTGCAAGGAAAATCTGCCAATGGTTAGAAATATCTATAAGTATAGGTACCTAACAATAAACCAGAACCACAACAAAGATATTTATTTGATATTATATCATGGTAATTGTGGATATTGATATATATACATGCACCAACATACATACATACATACATAAATATATAATATAATTTTATCAACATGTGAAAATAGTTTAAATAAAACTCTATTGCAATATAAATTTAAATTTGAAGAAAAAACTATGTATTGTATTCATTACAGTTGTACAAGAGAGAACTAATATCCGAAAATATGTTAATGTTTTTAGTTAAGCAATCTAAATTATACTCAATTTGCCATAATATGATTACGATAGTTTAATACAAGTATAAAAGTTTTGTATAAAATATCTTGACATGTCCGGTAGATGTAGCTTTTCCGTCAAGTATAATTGGTCAGTAGTGATATTCAATTATTCATTTATTGTGTATTGTCACACAATAAATTACATGGTGAGTAATTTTGTAGACCACTCATAAGAGGTCCTTATAAGGAGCATCGGTTCTGAAAAAAGAACCCAAGATAAATAAGAAAATATTGGCCACAAGAACATGGTGACACCGTTCTTTTCACAAGAAGTAGTATGCATGTTAGGCTTGAGAGGTGTAGGGAAATAATCAGCGAGTCTTTACTGTTGGGACGGTTTGCAACCACTCTTCCATGAGCTTAGTGCAAGGTTTTACAAGTGAAATCTACGTATTCACTCCCAATTACTGGAACATAGTTTATGTCGGACGACGTTTTGAAATCATCTGTAAGACTATAAAAAATTATTTGAGTTGCTTCCCCAGTCGATATAGCATATGGTTTTGTGTTAGTGCACGACTGATATGTCATGGTTTTGTTGGGTGTGTCTTATCTTGGCCTATCTATATTTTCCTACCCCATCATGGGAAAACCTCGTTGCCGGTGACCGAGCCACCGCACACGCAAGAAGCCGTCGGGTACGAGAGCCTCAGCCCGAGGAAAAATGCCGACAAATGAACCAAAGGCATAAATTTCGTCGGGGCACCAGGACTTGCTACGGGGGTTTCACCAGATTATTTCTGGTTGTGAAACCATGTGTAAGAGGCGTGTAAAATGGAGGAGATTTCTCAAAAGAGTTTTAAAAACCTTCTGTTTCAAAATAAGTCAACTTGAAGTTTCGCGAAAATCCGGCTATTTTTGCTCTTTGTGTAAAAAGACGAAATTCGGGGCTGAAATAAGGGTTTGAATGAGAAATGGTTCTATCTTTTTTACATAGGCAACATAAAAAGTTGATTTTTCTAAATTTAGATATATCTAGATAGCATTTAGTTAAGACATGTTCAGAGTAGTAATAATAATGCAATATGTAAAAACGAATATAGATGGGGCAAGTTTCTGGGAAGAGTACAAACTACAATGTGAATTTCTGGGAAAGACGAGAGAGTGGAGCCCTGCGCTGTCCGATGTCCAAACCACTGAGACAAAGCACAGAGAGAGCGAGAGCAATGGCGGGCCCTCGACCTGATAAATCCTCCACAAACCCTGGCCTCCTTCATCGCTTGGTACAACTGTAGCTGCTGAGCACATTTTGGTGGTCGAGGAGGAGCGGGTGGACGGAGCGAGTGGGGGAAGGAGGCGACGATGATGCCGCAGGCGAGCCACCCCCTGGTGCACCCGGACCCGGCTCCGGTGGTGGAGCCGCCGGCACCGGCTGCGTTGCAGGTGCAGGGGCCGGCTCCGGCTCCGGCGGCGCCGCCCGCGCAGGGGCAGGGGAACGCGAACGCGCCGCCCGGGGTGCTGATGCGGAGCTTGCCGGGGGCGCCGGGGACGCGGACCGGGCTCGGGCTCCGCCTCGCGCAGGCCGCCCTCGCGGCCGCCGCGCTCGGCGCCATGGTCTCCACCGGCGACGACTACCGCTCCGTCACCGGGTTCCGGTGCGTGCTCTGCTCCCCTTCTCCTCCCCTGCCCCGCAGCGTTTCTCTCGCATTACCCATACACAGGGTTTCAGACTTTCAGTTCACGCTCCACGGCGCTCGAATTCTTGCTCGGACAGCCTAGTCTTTGGGTAGGTCCGTAGGATTCCACCACCATTTTCTTCCTCTAGGAGCAGGTTTTTCGTCGATGCTTGGAGCAAATGCCAAACATACTAATAACTGCAACTAATATCTCAGGGGTTTTATTGTGTGGGTTGGTTAATCTTGCCAATTTTACAGAGTCTCAAGACCTGGTACGATCTAGTCTTTGGAAAGGGACCTTTTTTTTTTCTTTGGAAACAGATTCTTCTTGCGTGTTTGGAACAAATGCCAACCTGTGAAGCTCGATTAAAGATTCCAGGGGTCTCATTGTGTGGGCCTTCGGATGAGTGTTGTCTAGAGTCTCTCACTGTAAGAGATATGTGGAACAGCATGTGGTTTTTTCAAGTTAGATATCATTGAGTGGGTAATGTGCCTTAGAAAGAATGGCCACATTTGTCAGTTTGCTTTGTGAGACATGTGTACCAAATTTCCACTAGATATTACTATTGTGTTGTGTCCTTTCTTAGTTCTCCGGAAAGAGAAATGTTGGTATCCATTCATGCATTTTTAGTATTATACGCCTTCTGAGTCAGTTTGGGATTCTGAAAGAGGCGATGCTATTGGATGGTTATATGATGGAGCTCTCTCTGATATTTTTCCATTTGTCTTCTTGGAGATAACAATGTTCAGCTTGAGTCTTGTTCGCTGATCATAAGCATTTGTACGAAAACTAAGGGTTCCATGTCTGCATGCATAGTTTGCGAGGAATTCAGCACAAAGCATTGGTTGTCTCCGTTTATCAGTTCGGTTAACATTATGCTAGTGTATCTTATTGCTGCGGTGCAGTTACGTTGGGTTTTCGCTAGGGATGTTGCTTCTAGACTCAGAATACGGAATTAATTTCATTCTATTGATGAACTCACGGTTGCTGTTTTTGACCAGCTACTTCGTGCCAGCAGTAGCTTTGCAATGCATGTGGAGCCTTGCTATGGCCACTGTGGATGTCTATGCGATTCTTGTCGGACGTTCCTTCCGAACTCCCCGAGTTGTCAGCATACTTAGCGCTGGTGACTGGGTAAGTCGTATTTTCTCAGACACCTCAATCAAATAGTCATCTATCGTCCCTTGTGGACCTAGTAGAGGACTAAAATGTTTTTTTTTTGGCGGGGGAAAGGAATTATATCAAATCAAGGTAAAATTACAATCATGGGTGTTGGTTGCAACTTCCACAGGGAAATTTGCAAGCCATACTTCAGTTCGTTTCTGTGTTCTACCTATCTTAGCTAACTCATGGCTAACACCATTTGCTACTCTGCCAATCTTAGCTATTATAGTGTTCCTTTCCCTGATCAAATCACGAATTGCATTTACTCTAAATACATGAATAAGTGTGTTTCTCGTTCCTGGAAAAATAACCCACCGTTTGACCTTGACGGTGTTCTCTGCAGATCACAGGAGCACTGACCTTCAGTGCTGCATCTGCAGCGGCGGGCATCACCGTTCTCATCAACGCTGACCTGGATTTTTGCGATGACAATCACTGCCCAAATTTCATGTCTGCTACGGCCATGGCTTTCCTGAGCTCGTTTGTGATTGCACCCTGCTGCATCCTGAACCTCGGCCAGATGATCTACAAATTACAAAGACCATAGTCTAAGAACAAGAATCAAGGTCTGTTTGTGCACCAGATACTCTTTCATGATCAACTGGGACACGGCATGGTGCAGCTAATTACACTAGGATCAGGAACCAACTGATGGATGCTTGTTGAATAATGTATGTTATCGAATCTTCTGTAGAAATCAGAGAGTAGCTCGTATGTTATCAAACTTGCTTTAGAAATTAGGGAGTAGCTTCATTTTCAGAAAGGGTGGCTGTGAAGCTCTGCATTTTTTTCGTATGGAGCGTATGCCTTCTTATATATGTGAGGGTGGACTAGTGGTTATTATCTGGGAATGAGCTGACGGGTGTGTAGACCTCAAGTTTACTCCTATGCTATATATGTGTTCTAATGTTGATATCCGAACATTTGGTCTCAATATTACTTGTTTAGTGCGACTGTCACTTATGAATGTCGGGTAGGCTCTCAGCTTGTTCTTCTAGGTAAAAATGCCAGTAGATGACATGCTTTGTGTTTTAATTGAAAAATATTTTACCTGACAATTGCACATTAGGGTAAATGAGAAACAGAAAGCCAAATGATTGGTCACTTGATAAGGAATATTTGTTACCTTAAAAAAAAGTGTTGGGCGCCTTGAAATTGGTTTCGCCACGCAATATTAATATAGCAACCACACAGTACAACTGCTGGGCCTTAGCACAAGCAAGCCCAAAAGAAACAGAAAAGAAACAAAAGAGAAACTAATGTCAACAACATTGGATCAACAAACGAAGATGTCCCGCAACCGCTGCGCCCTCCGAAGAATTCCATCACGCTCTTGGCACTCTGATGCGCCGCGTACCAAGCAACACCTTCAAGAAGGAATGCGACGATGACGACGCTGCTGCCCGGACAGGTGTCCTGGGGTTTCCCCCGGTACGCGAAGGGCGAGGGGAAGAAGTACACCCGAAGCCCTTCGGGAAGGGAGGGCGGCGCCCGCGGGCGTCATCGCGTCTGTGTCGGCCAAACCGACAAGGATTTCTCCTGACCTCCAAATCCCCGCCCCAGACGCTCCATCATGCTCCACCAATCTTGCCGTCCACCAACGCGCGCCACCACAGCCTTGTACACACCATCGTCGTCTCACCGTGGCCAACGAAACGAGCCTAGCGAAACGGGAAGAACAAGCCGGGAGCGAGAAGCAGCAGGGAAGCAGTCACACGGGAGGGAACCGCCTCCACCGCCAATGGTGGTAACCGTCCGGACGCGGCAACAAGAGCACACCGAGGCCCACCGGCCCGGCCGAGCCCAAGGCTCATGAAGCTCCCGTCGCCACGCTGCAACACGCTCACCGCCGACCCCGACACCCTCAGCACGAGCCGCCCCTCCGCCCGCCGAAGGCAGCACATACGCGCCCGGCCCCAGCTCGCACAGACCCAGATGGGGCCCGAAGGGCTTAGATCTGGGCCAGGCGGGCGCCGCCATGAGCCATCCCGCAGCCCCGCAGCCAAGCAGCCGTGACGTCGCCTCCCCATCACCTGATGCTGCACCACCCAAGGGCGCGCAGCCGCCGGAACATCGCAGACCTGTGCGCACCGCCGCCGGCTGGGCAGAACCCCGTGCCTCCCTGCCTAGCACGTGGGTAAGGGAAGGCCGCCGCCGCCGGCACCACGCGGGCTTTGCCCGCCGACCTGCGCCGACGGCGGCAGAGGAGAGAGGAGGCTGGGAACTAGGGTTACGGCCGCCGCCCCGACGACGCCCGCGGGGGATGGGACAGGACGGGATGAAGCTTTTTTTTTCCGGCTCCAAATACGTCTGGAATATTTGTTGGGTGACAAAGAAATTCACCTACTGACAGAAAAGATAGACTAACATACACCCAGCAGAAGCATGCTGTACTGATTTTGCATCAATATACAAATCCAAGGAAAGTGATGATGATAACCACGGGAAAATCATGTTTAAGAGTTTTAAAATATTCAAAAAATGGAGCATGTCGGAGTGGAGTTTTATGAACATGTAATATTACAAATTCTATAAACATGTGTTTTGGGACCAGTCAGCATTCCATAGTGCACGGTATACATCAAGGCCGAAGCAAGGTAGAACCAACATGTAAGGAACCGATTTACAATAATGTCGAACCGAGGTGGAATTCACATACGTGTAAAATGAAGAGTCAAACAGGAGGGTTGCTTACGAACAGGTATGAGAAGATCTCCAACGTTATTGTGTTTGAAGGGCCTAAATTTTTTTCAGGGGAGAAGCACCGAAGCAGAAGTGGTCAAACAGATGACAAGTTAATCTGATCAAATGGCAGCCGACGTTGTTTTTTTCTAGCAAAATTAAGCATGATGACTGCTGAATGGGTGGTAAAGACAATTTATTCCCAAGTACTATATATAGTGCACCATGCACGGGAGGGACATGTCGTCAAACTAAACGTGCGCTGCTAAAGAGTGAGTGCCGCCAACTCGTGGAGGAAAGCATTGACGTGGTTCTTCTTCACAATGGATCCCATCACGTTTACCCCGTCGTCATTCACATTCCATGGCGGGCAGAGGACGCAGAAGGGCACCAACCCCATCACCCGTGCCGGCCTACCACCGCCGAAATCCGCCATCTCGAGCCCAAGGTTCCGCCAGCTTGACAGGTATATCGTGTTGTACCCGAGCTTCAGCGGCGCTCGGTCTACCTCGCCGCCACCCTTATTGATCTGCTCTTGTACCTTGTGCTTGACGCTCTTGATGAGTTTCACCACGTCCTTTGTGTCGCCGCTTGCCACCTGGGCGCTCGTGGCTTGCGCGGACTCGTCGATCGAGCAGTTGCCATAGTAGCCCTCTGCAGCCCCGACCAGGTGGCGCGCGTTGCTTGTGAAAACGAGCGTCGTCGTCGTCGCAGGACCATCACCGTCGTCGGAGGCGACTGCCCTGGCGCGGCACTGCCACAGTATGGCGACGGCCGCCTCGAACGTCGTGCATCGCTTGCCGAGGGCGAGGCTAACCTCCGATTTGATGCGGCTGATCAGGCTGTAGGGGATAGTGAAGTCAAGCATGGCCATGTTTTGGTCGCTGGTTGTCTCCGCGGACAAAAAGTCCGCGGCAGTCATCCCTTGAGGGCGGGCTGCCATGACTAACTCATCCGACCTCACCGGAACGACGGACGGCAGTGAGAAACCTCGGGCCATCTCTCCCACGGCCTGCAAGAACTGTCCCATCCCCGCCGCGTCGGCCAAGACGTGATCCCACGTCACGCCCACCGCAAACCCGCCACAGGAGAACTCCGTCACCTGCATCACTAACAACGGGTCGGCCTGGCGACACAGCCTGTCCGGGTAGTGAACCACGAGGTCGCTCAGCAGCCCCGGCATGTCGTCGATGCCGCAGCTTGCCGACGCACCAACGAACAGCACGCCCTGACCCTCGCCAGTGCAGCTGATGACTTTATCGCCGCCGTCAGCTCCAGCGGCAAGGCGACCGGAGATAGGGTAGTAGTGCACCAATGCTCGCGACAAGGCTCTCTTCACGGTCTCCACCGGATCGTCGATTGGTTTATTGAAAACCAGGAGCAACGAAACTGGCCCGGTGTCCATTGCCTTGTCGAACGAAGAGAGGTGAATGTTGCCGGTCGACGTCCCCAGCTCGGAAGGGCCGACAATCACCGGCGAGCACTTGGTCACCACGATGCTCATAATTGTTTCTTGGAATGTACGCACTAGTAGTAGTGGAAGCTCTTTAATTTGTTAGTTTCAGCTCCAAACTTGCTCTATATATAGGCTCGCTCTATAGATGGCATGGCATATATGCTTCCCACGACGCTTCCCCCACCTGGTAAATCAGCTGACACACAGCAAAATCTGGATGCCACGTGAGGTACCATTAACCCAAATCTCGAGAAAACCGTGAATAACAACAGCATATATATCAAACGCGCCTCATATCAACTGCACGTACGAACTGCGTGTCCACTCACCGAGCACTATATATTATGCATATCAAGGAAGATATGAATATGATCCGTCAACTTCACGTGGAAAACATATGTTCACATGCATGTATGATACGAATATATGCTGCACTGCATGGTTTCTTGGTACCTCTGCGCAATGAATGGAAAAAAAAAGTGTTCCCTTTCTACAGTTACCCTTATCCTATATCTCACCTTTGTTTCAGTACGCCCATCCATCCATTACTCATTGTAGACCTGCTCATAGTTATGATTGTATTACTGCACCAAAATATATTTTCACTAGATGATATCCCACGCGTTGCTGTAGAAAATATTGTTATAAATTGCAGTTTAACTTTTCATGTTCATCATTCTATTTGTGAGATAAATATATCTGTAGAAACCACATCTTTGACATGGTAAAAATATTTAGCAAGCCAGCTGAGTTATTGAGCATTGGATTTATTCTAAATCGGATCATAAACTATTGTGATTGCTGGTAAAATCATCAGTTGTATTTGCAATAACACGTCAGAATTTCCAAGAATTTGCTCTTCGATTTCGCAACTCAAGATTGTCGATTTAAACTTCTTAGGCCACCCACGAATGCTTCAATACTGCAACAAAATTGTTCTCCCGTACTTGTTCAAAGATCCACCGTGAAACTGATTTTATAGAAAATTTAGAAGAAATGTAAGGGACTGTAGCAACAAATAAACCTCGGCAATGATATACTACAACAAAATTGCTCTCCCGTACTTGTTCGAGATCCACCGTAAAACTGATTTATAGAAAATTTAGAAGAAATGTGTTATAAAAGCGACAACCAGATAACGAAGAACGATAAAGGAAAACGCAGCGGAGAGACGAGATTTAACGTGGAAAACCCGTTCCAACACGGAAAGGAAAAAACCACGGGCGCTAGCCAGCAAAACTTCACTATATCGGGGAGTATTTACAAATGCCGTGAGTTATCTTATAATCTGATAAACCCTAGCCGGCGACTTACAAGATGTATATATAGACGGTGGCAACGATCCGTACCGCGGGGGGGGGGGTGTAGGCACGACGCATGGGCTAACTTCAGACTCCGCTACGCATCGGCCCGCCTTTAGAATGAATTTGGATCACAATACAACAAAATATAAAGGATTGTAGCAACAAATATACCTCGGCAATGATACAGTTCCTATAGACCAGGGACAAATCGAGAATGTGGGTGCTTGATGGAGCGGAACATGCGCAGGAACTAATTTTTCTCGAAGGGCTGTGACGGAACTAATTTCTTTGCTCTCCCCATGTGATTAAAGTTCTTTTCTTTTGCCCTGCACTATGTTACACCACTGGCATAAATATAAATAGCAAATATTCTTCCTCACTTACAAAAGAATACTTAAAAGAATACTTTGGGATTGTTTGATACTTCAATGTAAGGAAAAAGTTATACTCGATGGTGATAAATATTGTTTCTCAATGACTGAGAAACATATCAAACCATTGTAAAGGAAAAAAGCTATAGACCATTACTTCGTAATTGTGTAGTTCAATGGATGCTCTTCTAAACACGCGAGCTATGAAACGAATAAAGCCTACATTCTTTTAAAGAAAAGTATGCTGTTTGTACAAGAATAGAACTCCATATGAAGATGTCGTCAGTCATCACTGTTATGCAGATAAGGAGCCTACAGCGTTGAAGGGTAGTAGTATCTCCATAGACATATAGAATAGAAACAGGGTATAGTAAAAGGAGATAGCGGCGACGGATCTCGCTCCGCTCGTCAGAAGTTAGCCTCCCTTTAGAATGAATTTGGATCACAATACAACAAACTTCATCTTGAGACAAATTCCATCTTGTAGCATGAACTTCAACAATCTCCTGAACAAAGAAATAAAAACAGTTCACTTGGGCTAAACAGTTATACAAACCAAACTCGAGCAAAGCTCAAATTTGGAAATAAGAACTGGCTTTGTCATCATATCAGCAGAGGATTATCATGAGTACTTATCTTGCATACCTTCAGTTTACCTTGTGCAACAATGTCGCGAACATAATGGTACTTGATATCAATGTGCTTTGTCCTCTCATGAAACATTTGATCTTTTGTAAGGTATATTGCACTTTGACTGTCAGAAAACAAGTCAAGTCAAGAATCATCCCCACAAAGTTTAGGATATAAACCTTTCAACCAAACAGACTCTTTGCAAGCTTCAGCAATAACCATATATTCTGCTTCGGTTGTAGATTGGGCAACAAGCCAACCACAGGTTGTAACGTTGCCTTCCAACTCACAACACATCCACCAACAATGAACACATAACCTGTGAGGGATCTTCTCTTATCCAAATCGGCAGCAAAATCTGAATTCACATAGCCTACGAGTCCCTCACCGGTCTTGCCAAACTTCAAGCAAGCTTTGGATGTGCCACACCTGAAAATCCATTAAACAGCTTTTCAATGTTTTCACCAGGATTAGCCATGTATCGACTGACCAAACTCATAGCAGATGACAAATCAGGACGAGAACAAACTATGGCATACATCAAGGAACCAACATCACTAGAATATGGAACTCGAGACATGTACTCAATATCTTCATCAGTACTAGGACATTGTAATGCTGATAATTTAAAGTGAGAAGCAATTGGTGTACTAACAGACTTTGCATCATGCATATTAAAACGATGAAGAACTTTCTAAATGTAATTTTACTGACTAAGAAATAACACACTAGATTTTCTATCTCTTGTAATTTTCATACCTAGTATTTTCTTAGCAGCACCAAGATCCTTCATCTCAAACTCACTACTTAATTGTGACTTTAAAGTAGTGATCTCTTTCTTGCTCTTGGCAGCAATCAACATATCATGAACATATAGCAGCAAGTATATTGGTGATCCATTAACAAACTTGATATAAACACAACTATCATACTGAGATCTCTTAAACTTATGTGCAATCATAATGAATCAAACCTTTTATACCATTGTCTTGGAGACTATTTCAAACCATAAAGGGACCTCTTCAACTTGCAAACAATATTCTCCTTACCAGGCACAACAAAACCTTCAGGTTGGTCCATGTATATCTCGTCCTCAAGCTCACCATGCAGAAAAGCAGTCTTTACATCTAACTGCTTAAGATCAAGATCATGCATAGCCACAATACCAAAGAATGCACGGATGGAACTATGCTTCACAACCGGAGAGAAAACATCATTGTAATCAATACCTGGAATTTGGCTGAAACATTTTGCTACTAACCTTGCCTTAAACCTCGGAGGCTCATTAGGAGACAAACCTTTCTTACTTTTAAATATTCACTTACAGCGGACATCCTTCTTTTGTTTAGGCAAGTGCACAACATCTCATATGCCATTCTTGTCAAGCGATTGCATCTCTTCTTGCATAGCAGAAATCCACTTTACGCGGTCAACGGATGCAACAGCCTTAGCATATGTAGCAGGTTCAGTATCATGCTCCACATGTTCAGCACAACTCAAAGCATGATGAACAAGATTACATTCTTCAATTAAACGAGGACGTAAACCTTTGTTACGCCTCGATCTATCAGCAGCAATGTAACTATTTGTTTGCTGCAAAACAGGTGGTGAATGTTGAACAACAATGTTATCAATTTCAGCAACATAATTTTCTTTCTCCTCCACGTGCTCCACCTGCATGTTGATTCTCTGTGCTCATCATCAGAATTATCAGAAAAATCAACAGCATCAGTAATATATGTAGATAAGATCTTATAAAACATGACAGCCTCATTAAAGACAACATTCCTGCTATGCAAAACTTTCTTAGTTTTAGGATTCCATAACTTATATGCCTTAACTCCTGAACTATAACCAAGAAAAACGCACTTAACAGCCATGGGCTCTACCGTTCCATTATCAACATGAGCATAAGCAATGCAACCGAAAACTCTCAATTGTGAATAATCATCAGGTGAACCAGACCATACCCCAATAGCAGTTTTCTTATCAAGCGGAATGCAAGGTGGCCTGTTTATCAAGTAACAAGCGGTGGAGGCTGCTTCAGCCCAAAAACGTCTATGCACACCAGCATTGGACAACATGCAGCGAGTCTTGTTCATGATGCTTCTGTTCATCCTCTCCGCCACACCATCCTGCTGAGGAGTATATGGGATGGTGTGGTGCCTGACAATGCCTTCGTCGCTGCAATAATCATTGAAAGCAGTAGAACAAAACTCCATGTCATTGTCAGTACGAAGAAATTAAACTTTCTTTTATGTTTGCTTCTCTACCATAACTTTCCACTTTCTAAATGCATCAAACACATCAGATTTTTGTTTCAGAAAGAAAGGCCACACTTTTCTGGAGTAATCATCTATGATAGTAAGCATGTAATTTGCACCACCAAGAGAAGTCTTGCGGGAAGGTCCCCACACATCAGCACACACATAATCTAGATTCCCTTTAGTGGTATGAACGAAAGCATTGAATTTAACTCTTTTATGCTTACCAAAAATGCAGTGCTCACAGAACTCAAACTTACTCAAATTGCAGCCATCTAACAGGTCTCTCCGTGCAATTCTGTCATGCCATGTTCACTCATATGTCCAAGACGCATATGCCACAAATTAGTTTTACCAGGTTCATCAGGAATAACAGTAGCAGCAATACCAGACAAAGTGCTACCTCTAAGAACATATAATTTTGCAGAATTCATATCACCAATCATGTGAACGAGAGAACCTTTTGATACCTTCAGTACTTCACGAGAACCGGAGTGTTTGTACCCATCAACATCAAGGGTACTTAGAGAGATCTGGTCATGCCAGGTATGTGTCTCACATCTGTCAGAGTGCATCTTGATCTGAACGGAGCCAATGCCCACGATCTCACGTGGGTTGTTATCTCCCATACGCACAACATCTCCACTCTGCACAAACTCATAGCAACTGAACCAGTCTTTGTTACAGCAAATATGAAACAAACATGCAGAATCAAGGATCCACTCATCATTACCAAAGACACAACAAGCAAACACAACTAGGCAATCGCCATCAGAATTATCACTGGAAACAACAGCAGCCTTACCATCACCCTCAGATTTGATATTCGGTTGGTAAGTACCGTTTCTTTTCTCTTTGTTCTGCAACTTCCAGCAATCATCAATATTGTGGTTAGTTTTCTTACAATACTTGCATAACTTACCATCTCGTCCCTTGGACTTTGAGTGACCTCTGTCGGTCTTGCTCTTATCTCTGTTGTAGTTGTTGTTTCTATTCTCGGTCCTGCCTCGGACCTGCAGTGCTTCTGCCTTAGATGACGAACCCTCTGCTTGCACCATAGATTTCATCTTTGCCCTCTGCTAGAGTGCCTCATAAACTTTGGCAAGGGTTAGTTCATCACGACTGTGTAACAAGGTGTCTTGAAAATTCGCAAAAGAATTAGGCAATGAGACTAACAGTATAAGAGCGAGATCCTCATCCTCATAACTTACCTCCATGGATAGCAAATCAGAAATGATCTCTCAAAAGATCGGTAAGTGATTCATCACTGACGTACCTTCTTGCAGCTTGTGCAAGAACAACTTCATCTTCACGTGCATCTTACTGGTTAGATCTTTGGACATGCAGATCGATTTCAGTTTCAACCACG
>NC_061512.1:268762959-268797718 GCF_022539505.1 Lolium rigidum
AGAGGGGAAGCCGAGGGCCCGCCATTACTCTCGCTCTCTCTCTCTCTGCTTCGTCTCCATCTCGTTTCCGGCAAAGCGGCGCGTCTTGGTTCGGACACGTTGTAGTTTCTTCTACTCTGACGACCATACCTCCTCCATCTGCATAAAATAATTTTCACACTTCGCATTTGTAAATCTGTTGCTACTAAGTACCTCTTCCCTTCTTTTCTAATTAACTCGAATTTAGCACAACTTCATACTAAATCAGAGTTAACTAAAAGACATCTTAAAAAAAGAGTTAACTAAAAGAGAACGGAGGGAGTGTCTAATATACTCTGTTTTTCGTTAGTTGGTTTCGGTTGCTTCTCGAGCAGGCCATGCCGCTCGATGGTGTCTAACATAGTCAATTGTACTTGCTATGTTTTCACACCCTTCTCGGCGATTTTCTTCCAATATACTACAACTATTCTTACCCGCGAGTTTACAAGAAGAAAACATCGAGCAAGCCATGGGTATGGCGACAAACTTTACGCCTTCAATTCATTTGCCGCCCGTTTCTATTGGACTGGGGCCTGAAACCTTATTGCTTGTGCGGTGGGTCGGTCACCGGAAACGCCGGGTGTTCCATGATGAGGCCGGGAAGATATGTATGAACCAAGTTCGCACGCACAACAAAACCATGGTATATCAATTGTGCGCTAACGCTATATCGATTGGGGAAGCAGCTCAGATAATTCATTACAACCGAGTTTAAACCGTCGTTGGATATCATAGTTGTGACCGGAAGCGACTCTGTAGAGCTTACACAGAAAACCTTGCATTAGCCTTATCATCAACTTTATGGGCCATTTGTTGATTCAACCTTCGACAGGGTTTAGGGGGCATCGAATCATGGTTGCAAGCTATCCCAGCAATATCAACTCATTGATAAGTTCCCTACACCTCTCAAGCCAGACATATATACATACATACTTTTGAAAGGGAAGGTTACATGTTCTTTTCCGGCAAAGCGCTCCACTCCCTCGTGTCCACGCCTTTCCGATAAAATCACATACTCCACTAGTTTCTACTCTTTCCTCCATCTGCATATATTTTCACACTTCACATTTGTAAATTTGTTGCATACACATTTATATTAAATTGGAGTTAATTAAAAGAAAAACGGACAGAGTGTCTAATATACTCTTTTCTCGCTAGTTGGTTCCGGCTGCTTATCGAGCATGCCTCTCGATGATGTCTAATATGCTCAATTGTAATTGCTGTGTTTTTACACTCTTTCGTCGATTTTCTTCCAGTATACTACGATTCTTACCCGCGAGTTCATCTAGCAAGTCATGGGGGTTTGGTAGGCGCAACAAACTTTTATGCCTTCAATTCATTTGTCGTCCATTTTTATTACAAACAATTCATTACAACTCAGTTTAAACCAACGTTCAACATCATAACTTTATGCCTTACATAGAAAGCCTTACATTAGCCTTATCATCAACTTTAGGGGCCATTTGTTGATTTGAACTTCAACAGGGTTTAGGGGTATCAAATCGTGGTTGCAAACTGTCCTAGCAATATCCACTCATTGATAGTTTCCCTACACCTCTCAAGCCAGACATATGTACATACATAATTTTGAAAGGGAAGATTCCGTGTTCTTGTGGCTAATATTTTTTCCTATTTCTCCCGGATTCTAGCTTCATAAGGATGCTCCATATAAGGATGTGGTAGAGTGGCCTAGGGATTCACCCACCATGCACTCTATTGTGACAATACACAATGAATGGGCAATTGAATATCACTACTAACAAACTATGCTAGCACGGTACTTTATATTATCTTGATATAAAAGTTACACCAGATAGTACACCCAACTGAAATATGATACACTATTTTAGTGGCTCACCAAATTACGGTACTCACCCTCTACTTTCGCACTACACAATGAATGCATAATTGAATTCACTGATGACCAATCGTACAACTGTGATATACATTACATCCCGAAGGAAAAGATGGACCAACATACTACATCCAATGGAAGCATCTTATACTAAACATTTGTACTTATGGAGAAAGCAGGTCATATACATTTCCTCCATAGACATTGTACTTCCGATAAAAAAACGTGTAGTTTGTACTCTTTGACGGAACTTATGCAAAAAATATATTCATTTAATTACTCTTTTTTAATAATAGTATGAACTAGTTGTCATGATATTTTTCAGTAGAGAACTATATGTTGGACCTAGGAGGGGAGATACACAACCTCATAGCACACCAGTCTGTGTGTAAATATAAACTCCGAGGATAGCTTCAACCAATAGATATGAAGCGGAAAAATAAACACAAGCACACAAAAGTGGCACGAAAATTTACATGGAGAACTTTCTAGACGTGAGGAAAAAACCACGGGTGTGGATCTATACAAGCTTCATTATTAGGGTGAGTAATTTTTCAGTGATGATATTCAATTATACATGTATTGCGTATTGTCACACAATAAAGTACATGGTGAGTAATTTGGTAGGCCACTCATACCACGTCCTTATAAGGAGCATCGGTTCTGAAGCAAGAACCGGAGACCAACATACTACACCCAATGGAAGCATCTTATACTAAACATTTGTACTTATGGAGAAAGCAACTCATATACATTGTCCTCCATAGACATTGTACTTCCGACAGAAAAAACGTGTAGTTTGTACTCTTTGATGGAACTTATGCAAAAAAAAATTCATTCAATTACTCTTTTTTAATAATAGTATGAACTAGTTTTCATGATATTTTTCAGTACAGAACTATATGGTGGAGCTAGAAGAGGAGATACACAACCTCACAGCACACCAGTCTGTGTGTAAATATAAATTTCGAGGATAGCTTCAACCAATAAATATGAAGCGGAAAAATAAACACATGGAGAACTTTTTAGACGTGAGGAGGAAAAAACCACGGGTGTGGACCAATCGCTCCATAAAATCTTCACTGTTAGGGTGAGTATTTTTTCAGTGATGATATTCAATTATACATGTATTGCGTATTTTCATGCAATAAAGTACATGGTGAGTAATTTGGTAGGCCACTCATACCACGTCCTTATAAGGAGCATCGGTTCTGAAGCAAGAACCGGAGAGAAATAGATGAACATGATGACCTTGAAATGTACTTTGGCTTATAGGTGTAGATGCACACACTATTTAAAATCATATTTCAAAATGTCTAAAAATTCTGAAAAAATATCACGGTCTACACCTAGACTTTCTATATTCCCGCATGAAGTTTCATAGAAAAATGTGATTTTTTGTGGACAGTGTAAAAAACAATTTCCGACTCTCCAAAATAGCTTTTTACGAGACATTTTTTTTCTTTTTTGCATAATGCACAAAAAATATTTTTTCATGCCGGAATTTTGTGAGCTAACATTGAACGTGAGGATGCATAGTCAGCATTTTATTTTGAATTTTTTTAACATTTTAAAATAAATGTAAAATAAAGCTTTGTATAGCATGCTTGTGTAGGAGGATCTGTTTTGAAGCAAGAACCGGAGATAAATAGATGAACATGATGACCCTTCATTTCACAAGTAGTAGTAGTATATATATATATATATATATATATATATATGTCTTAACTTGAGAGGTGCAGCGAAATTATCAATGAGTTGATATTGCTGGGACAGTTCGCAACCATAGTTCTATGCTTCCTAAACCTCGTTGAGGTTTGAATCAACAAACGGCCCCTAAACTCGGTGATGAGGTTAGTACAAGGTTTTCCAAGTAATATCTACATAACTGCTTCCAGGAACCTAGTTATGTCGAATGAATGTTGTGAACTCATCTATAACGAATTATTTGAGTTGCCTCCTCAATCGATATAGCATATGGGTTTTGTTGAGCTTGTCTTATCTTGGTCTATCTATATCTTCTTGCCACCCTCATGGGAACACCGTGTTGCCATTGACCGAGCCACCGTAGTCGCATGAAGCCGTATGGTACGAGTCTCGGACCGAGAAAAGAGGACGACAAATGAATCGAAGGCATAAAGTTCGGAGGCGCCATGACTTGCTATGGGGTTTTCACCAGATTATTTCTCATTGTAAAACCATGTGCTCGCAAGCTTGTAAAATGGAAGAAATTTTTCGAAAGAAGGTACAAAGATAACAAGTACTCTCTTCGTTTTAAAATAAATGTCGCAACTTTCTCAAGATACAGATGTATCTACATCTTAAAATATGTCTAGATAGTTCACATTTGGAACGGACGTAGTAGGGCACGAAAATTCACTTTTGATTTCAGGCACATATGCTTCCTTTATCCAAAAAAACACATTTGAAAATGTGAAAAAAGAATTCCGAAAACATAATTTCGCGCTTACATATCTACATTCTATGTGTGCACGTGAAGTTTCCTGAAAACCAAACAATTATTTTGCTCTATGTAAAAAGATAAAATTAAGTGGTGATTTTGTCTTTTTTACATAGGCAAGACAGAAAGTCGGCTTTTGGTGGGTTTTAATTTTTAAACATTTAAAAATGTGTTAAAATGCATTCTAAATAAAGGAAGTATATGTAACTCGGAGCCAAAAGGCACAGTCTAAATAGAACATATTACCTCTTTTCCGAAAATAAGCTTTTTTAGGTAGCTAGTTTAGCTTCCTCGTGTAGTTTCCAAAAATAAGCGCGTCTTGGTTCCACTCTCTGGTGTAGTATCTACTCTTTCGACGAAACCTCCTCCATCTGCATACATTTTCACACATCACATCTGTAAATTTGTTGCTACTAAATACCCCTTCCCTTATTTTCTAATTAACTCCAATTTTGCACAACTTTATACCAAATCAGTGTTAATCAAAAGAAAAATGGAGGCCATTGCGAGAGAGGACATCCTGCTGACCCGGACTAGACCTCTTTTCCTTTTTCGTTACGGTGGTTTCTGGCATATTCCACCTTAATATAAATATGCCATCTATGTACAGTTTGGTTGGATTTTTTCCTCTTAGTTAGTGAAAAGGCAGTGTTTTTGCCGGTTGCTCCAACAAAAATATAGATGGGGCAAGTTTGTGATAACCCAAAATTTTAAGTAATTAATTAATTTGAGTTAAATGATAATTGACATATAAGTGCTTTGATTTTAGTTTTTAAAGTGAATGTTACCCTTTGCATGCTATAAATAGATTAGGCAGTTAACAAAACATGAGAAGATGTTTGTTGTGCATGACCTCTAGTGCTACCAATCCATGCATCGATGAAGCTACTAATTCGTATGTGCATTTACGAATGCTTTTAACCATGTATGCATGTTTAGTCCTAGCTCTAGTAGAGTGTGGTGTTTGACCTGCATGAGGAGGCAACGTGGCTTGTTTCTAGAGGAGGTTGAGATGTGGTGTCAAGGTTAGTCAGCAAGGCTGCTACGTGCGTTTGCTGCATGAAGGCCAGGAGCTAAGTCAAAGTAAATTGGCCGATTGACCCATGCTTCCTTAGCAACGTCGAAGGGTCAAGGCGATAAGTGGCAGGGGCCATAGCGGCTAGATATTTTAGACAGCGTCTAATTAAGCAGTAGGGCGGCCTGATATTTTTTAGCGCATCGCTTGACCGACGTTGATACCTATAAATAGATCACTTGCGTTGCCGCTATAGGCTTCACACACGCGCCACGAGAGAGTGAGGGTTAGAGTAGAGAAAGATAGAGAGCTAGTGATAGTAAGAGAGGGAGGTGCTGCGTTTATATTTTGGAGGCGATGGAATCATGGCGTGGAGGTGTTGTTAATCGCAGAGGGACTATCTGTAGTGTCGGCGAATACTAGTATGTGTATTGCTACTGGTTTTCTTTTCATGACGAGGCTGTTGGAGTACTATTGGTATAGATTATCATCATGACAAATGATTGTGCAACCAGGCAAGCTGCTTTATACCCTCTCATATATTTTGCTAGAATAGATTTTGCTTATTTATTATTTGATATGAAATATGTGAGAACTACATTGAGATATTTGTGGGCTAATGTGTCGGTGTCGTTATACGGTGATGGATCCGCTGGAGCCACCGGTACGAACCGGGCCTTACACAAATATCGATAGAAAGTCATCAACTGGGAAAATGATTGTTTTTATAAGAGAAAACTTGATGCTACGAAGGTAAACATATTGTACCGGTCATAGTTCAGGTATGGGACTGACTGGGTTCTTCGCTAGGGACGGTCCTTTTGTGGAACGTGTCGATGATGGATCTGTAGGAGCCTCTAGCGCATGTGTGGTGCTAGTTGAGGCTATTGATGTTGGAGTACCCCTCTACAGAGTGTAAAAGTGTGAAATTTCACCCCTGTGACTCTCGGGTTTGGGAACACTTACTTTCATGTGTGGCACCATGCTTTTTAAATTGCTTAATTACTTTAACCACATTTTGTTTTAAAAAAAATGATATTTTACATTTATGTGATTGTGTATAATCGGTTTGATGAGTATGATTTGTCGTACTTACCAGCTCCCCCATGTTTTTTATATACAGAGATCGTTAGCGGAAGACCATGTCATCGGAAAATTAGGCAGGACCAGCGGATGGGAAGCGCTAGAAAACTTAGTTGTGTATTCTTATGTCATTGTAAAGAAAATATGAAAAATGTTGTATATGAGCTTCTCGAGATCCACTGTGCTGGTTTTAAGCCTGCATTTTACTCTTACGCGAGTATAAACCTCTCGGTTTAGGTGTGCGGCAGTTGTCTCGTCTAGGCCCGGTCTCAAAGCGTGATAAGTTAATGTGAATTTCTGGGAAAGACGCGAGACCACACACGCTTTGCCCAAAACGAGCTGGAGAAAAGGACAGATGCGCCCACTCTCACCGAGCAGAAGAGGAACCATGGAGTCGAAGCAGAGAGAGCGAGAGAAATGGCGGGCCCTCGGCCGCGTGCTCCTGCTCCATCCCGCATTCACCCGATAAAATCCTCCACAAACCCTGGCCTCCTCCATCGCTTGGTACAACTGTAGCTGCTAAGCACATTTTGGTGGTCTACAGTGGCCCGATCAACCGAAGGACATTAAACCGTCCAACTTTTATATAGTGTATAATATGCTATGCTCTTTGAAATGACGCTGTGCTCAACGATAGATGTGTCTAGTGGACAATTGGCATCGATGGTAATGTGGTTCGGTGTCCAGACATAGCTTAAAACCTAAAGGCAAAAGAATTTCGGAAGCCCAGCCGCAGTGCAGTTTCTATAGCAGTTTCTCACATTCCTTGTGAAATTCACTATGTGCGTACAACCCACATCTCCGATCTATAGGAACTCCGAACATGAGTTTTGCTGTCAAAAATTATAACTCTACATGAATTCTACAGGAATACTTTAACAAAGAATTTGCTTGCAAGTCTCCTTCTGAAATCATCAGAACTGAAGTTCAAGATTTGTCCCTGCAAAGAAAAAAAGGTTCCACTACCTTGACATTGAGATGTGGTTACGGAGATACAACAAGCACATCACGCAACTACACAATGCCGTGTCGCCTTTCCATGTCACCTACTCAGACCATGGTAGCTGCAAACCAGGCCACCATGGTGTAGTTGTGAATTCTTGACTAGAGAAAGTGAAAGTAGAATACCTCAGGTACGAACCACTGTTCATCCAAGGCACTCGATAGCTTGACGCTAGCTGCCATTGCTCGAGTGTAAACATCAAAACTGACCATCGCTCACATTCAACTTCAACTACTATACCTGAGCTATCGTTTGGCATAGCAAACTGTTCCAGAATGTACCGGTTAATATTGGCAAACCATATATGTACCTTCATACAGAAAGTACTAGACAATTTTTTCCTTCAACTCCCTGCCATTGTTCATCAGAAATACACAGGATTACTAGATAGAGTGGCTAGTTAAAAGTTTAGACCTGACCAGGCACATAACTAACAAACAACAGTTCAGCACTAGGGTTGTCATGTCTTTCAAGAACTCTAACAAGAACTTGAAACCACGATAGCTACACGAGGAACATACATACTACTGCAACTACTAAGAGGAGGGTGAACAATGATGAACATGCCATTGCAGGAGGATTCAAATTCATCGATCCCATCATCCTGCCTAACGACCTCGGCTTTTCTTTTGAGCATGAGGATTCATGGTAGTTGGTTCTTTATGTACCATCTTGAACCTATTCCGCATTTCAACCAAGAGAGGCGGAAAGCTCTGCATCAAACGGAGGTACTCAGCCGATGTGGCAACCATCTTAAAATTTTCAACATCAGCGAGGAAATCAAGGCACCCAGTTTTGAGTTTGAGGCAGGCATGGTCCTCCGCAAGCTCCAACAATGAGACCACACTGTCTATCACGATGCCGCTGGCACATAGGCTGTCCTCACAATTCTTCTTTAGCCTGTGTAACCCATACCTATCAGCAGCTACAAGAAGATGCTGGTATTGAGCCATGGTGGAAGAAACATCATTTCTGTCAGCATTGGGCAGTGAACCCTGATAAATGTAATGGAGCATAGATCTGAAGGTAGAAGCCTCCATGTCTTGGATGGTCATAGAAGTCACTACCATCAGGCCATAGAGCTCCGCTTTAAAGACGGGCGATCGGGCCGCAAGCACCAGGCGATGTGCACTGAAGATCTCCCCGCCAACATCGAAGGAAACATCTGTAAGATCTTGATTATCAAACATCATGGCCAGCTCATGACCTAAATCCAGGAGCTGCTCCTCTACAGATGAAGTTGGAGGTTCCATGCTGGTCAGTTCATTGTGTGGTATCTTGAGCCTGTTCCGCGCTTCAACCAAAAGAGTCGGAAATGTCTGCATCACTTGTAGGTACTCAGCAGATGTCCCAACAATCTTGAAATTGTCACCATCAGCAAGGAAATCAAAGCACCTAGCCTTGAGTTTGGAGCAGACATGGTACTCTGCCAGCTCCAGCAATGAGACCACAGAGTCTATTGTGATACAGTTGGCACATAGCTTGTCCTCACAATTCTTCTTTAGCCTCTCTAACCCATACCTATCAGCGGCTACAAGAAGATGCTGGTATTCTGCTAGAGTGGAGGAAACATGTGCATTGCCAGCATCGGGCAATGAACCATGATACATGTAATGGAGCATAGATTTGAAGGTAGATGCCTCCATGTCTTGGATGGCGATAGATGTCATCTTGCTTTCAGCCATCGGGCCATAGAGCTGTGCTTTAAAGACGGGCGATTGGGCCGCGAGCACCAGGCGGTGTGCACTGATGCTTTCCCCACCAACATCTATGGTAACATCTGTAAGATCTTGTTTACCCAACATCATGGCCAGATCATGACCTACACCCGGCATGATTGATGAAGCTGGAGGTGTCCAGTCGATGTCCACAGAGCACAGCGCAACGACGTAGTTGTTCACCACACAGTTAGCTTTGACATGGTCCCTCTCTAATTTCAGCATGTAAGAGCCATCCATATACTGAGGGCAACTCCAGTTTATGGTTTGTCCAGTTCCCATTGAAGGAGCCGGCGAGCCGGTCTTGTCGAGCAAAACAATGTGAGTAGAAACCTTGGTAGCGGCTTCCAGGGCGGGATTACGATGCAACCTGAGAGTGAACGCGATGATGGGGGGCGAACTAGATTGCACGACCAGTGCATCGCAACTGCATTCAGCAAGGACGATCCTCTTGCGCAGAACCTTGGCAGGAGGGTGGGGCGACAAGAGTCTCACCCGGAAATGGAAGGTGCGACCGTCTCCTGTAGGGACGATTTGGCAATCAGACGAGACGCCGTCGGCCATGTCGAAGCCTCAATGCTCTGACCTGACCTCGATCGATTCAGCTGGGGGAACCGGCCGGCAGCGGTAGGCGATCAGCTAGCCGGCGGAGGCGAGCTAATATATCTTCCCCGTATCAGAAAATGTAAGGCAGGAAGAGGCTTTACATGGTGTTTCGCAGGCTGCGGCCCGCGGCGATTGCGGCGGCAGGAATGGTGGCGGTGGCCGGGACACGATGAGGACTGAGAGAGGAATGCGGCGGCTAGGGTTTGGGGCTACTGCCGTGGGCGTGGGCCGCGTCGCTGCGTGCTGAACTATTGACCGAAAATTTGGAATGGGCCGTGAAAACTTGAATTGTGTTTGCATACTATACTGTAAAAAAAAATTGTACTGTATCATTTTTTGAGTAAAATACATGGCGCACGCCTCCATCACCGTTCATAGGAATACACGTTCTACGGTCACTAAATTCGGGCGAGACGCTCATCTATGGTCACCTTGCGACATAGCACAACGTATTTACTGATGTGGCAAGTGATGGACCCACAAGTCAGGCATTAAACGATTTTAATTGTATATCTTTTTGCAAAAAACTCCCCAAACCAACTACTTTCTTTCACCATGAGACCCCTCTCCAATTTCCCACGGCTCCGGATGATGCCACTGTGCGACCCCACCGCCTTCACCGCGCCACACCGCCGCTTCCACCGTGCGACGGCGTCCCCTCCGCCGCGGCCGCTGGTGTCCGCTTCTCCTGGTTTTGGCCGCTGGTTCAAGGCGCACGGACGCCCAACGCTGCCCATCTAGCACCGACGGCAGGGAAGATTCCATCAATTTGGGGCATTCCCAGATGAAGTTGTTTGCGGAGAGGAAGAAGAGGACGTGGTGGAGCTCCGTAGATAGTAGGGGAAGCTACGGAAGGCGTGGAGCAGCGGGCGATGCATGGTCGGGCTTGGGTTTCGCCAGCTCGCGCGCGAGAGCACAGAACTATGGGCTCCGACCCTAATCCTACACCGCGCGTCGCCCTGCTTCTTAGGCGCGCTTCAGTGACCGAAGTAGCGTTGCTGCGGCCAGCGACGAGGACTTTGCCGGAGCCGAGCGCGGGGTGCGGTGGCCCATTCGCCGGAGGAAACAGGGGCGCCGGCAGGAGGACAACCTTATCCCGTTAGCAATTTTGTGTTTTAGCCCTTTTTTGTTTTTAATTATTCGAAATAGGCTCTCTGTACAAACAGTGGCTTACAGGTAGGACCCACTAGTTGCCACATCAGCAGATACATCGTTGTACGCTCACTAGTGACCGTAGATGAGCCTCTCGACCGAATTTAGTGACCGTAGAATGTGTATTTCTGTGTACGGTGATGGAGGCGGGCTAGGCTGCCGAGTTTAGGTATGTGCCATGTATTTTATTCTTATTGTTTTTGCAAATACCTTCTCAGCAAAGTAAAATACAGGAGACCCCTAAACAGCAGAGCAGGGGAAAACATCCAAGCAACTAGATGTCCTACTTATCCTCTCTTTTCTCCATCGGTTGTGTGACACGTTGGCTCTCTTTTTCTCTTCCTTAATTCACTCGGTTGGGTATTTTTTGTTACCTTTTATTTTGGCTTTGTGGGCAACCGGTAACAGGTTCCAAGCCTTTTTCGTTGGTCAAAGTGGTGGTCCTGTCCCCACCTCCACCGCTTGGATTTACGAAGGGCCCGACCCCCACCTCTTTTTCCTCTCTTCCTCTCCATCGTCTGCTCCCATCCTTCTCCTCGCAAAATTATTGCTGCGGCACGGCGGTGCTGAGCGGGGTCATGGAGCCGGCGAGGCTGGGCTGCATCTTGCGGCAGTGGTTGGCGGAAGAACCCTCGCCACCATCAAAGACGGTGGGGGAGGAGGAAGCAGGCGCCAAGAACTGTGTGAGAATCCGAAGCGCCCCGTGGATGGTGGTGGCGATGGAGGGGACAGTACCCACCACCATGGCTGCCATGATGGCCGGCTTGGATTCCTGCAGCAGCCAGCGCACGGTCTCGCCGTCCGGTTTGTGCCCTAGCTGGGTTCACGCTTCCGTGGATGAAAAACAAATCGAAGGACTCGGACTCCATCACGGTGGGGGCGCAGGCCGTCTCGGCCATCGTCCACCACCGCGACGTCCTGGGACGCGAGACCTTCCTCACGGTCGGCCTCCATGACGTCATGGGTGCTGCAGGGGAGGACCTCGTTGCCGTCTTCTCCATCCTGACTACCGAGGAGGCGGAACATGGGAGTAGCCGACGCTGGTTGTTGCTCTCTTCCGGATGCAGTCCTCTGTGATGCATTGTCGTCTCCATGGTGAGCATTCTCTTTCTGTCTGTGTATCTCAATCTCTTTCAATCGAACAACACAGGGGAGGGGCCATGGTTGCAGGGGAGTTCTAATTTGGAGATTTTTTCTTTTAGTTTCATCTTCCCTGATCTAGCCACAAGAATTCAGGAAGAACCATAAGAGAAAAAAAAATATAGAGGTATACTTCTTCTCTGAACTGATCTAGCCACAGGAATTCAGGAAGAACCAGAAGAGAAAAAAATAGGTATTCTTCTTCTCTTACTTAGTTTCTTACCGTAACCGTAACTAATAGACTCTCATTGGTTCACTGTTCTCTTAGTTGCCTAACACCTTCTGTTTTATACAAGGAAATGTAAATTTTCTCAAGAAAGGGGATGAGCGGGCCTACTGAATTATGTCTGTTGTTTGCTGCTTCTAGAGTAGCAGCTATCATGTTTCTTTTGGTAAGTTTTTTGGGTTTTTGTTATTACCATATATGAACGAAATAGATACTTCCATTTCTTCTATCTTCTTCTGAACCAATAAGGAAAGAGGATGTCGAGACTGATCTCCTCGGTCCCTTTTTGTTTTTCATATGGTTGATTACTTCCTTGATCTTTTTGTTATACATATATGCAACTGAGTTAGAGACTTTCAAATCTGGGTTTATGCTTGGTGTCACGCCTCCATGTAAATGGTACATAAATACTCTTCAACTAAACAGAACTTGCTATGTAGATATGATTATTATTATAGACCTTTATGTCCGACCATGATTGGTAATGGAGAAATTAGTGAAATCAGACTGTCCAGATAAAGCCATATGGAGATAAAGTTTATAAATAAATGCTCCTATGTCATGGGAAAGCAAGCACATGCATTTTATAGCTCTGTTGATGCCCAAAAGCAGCTTATCTTTTACAAGGCATCATGCTGATTTCTTTATATGCGGACCATCGTATTTTGTACATACTTCTTGATTTGTGAATTTCTACATGCTGGTCGATATCTTATGTATGCATCCAACCATCATTACCAGTTGGGGAGTTTCACTAGATTTTGAATGTACTTAGTATGACTTGATGTCTAAAACTTATTTATTTTTATTTTTTTGTGACAGAGAACTTGAGACGCAGATTAGGATGGGACATTAGGAACTACAGGGCTGTACAGGCAAGCTGATGAACAAACATACTGTTGTACCAAGTAATGCAAATAGCCAGATGAGTTCAGCATCATGATATTTGGTGGCATCTTCCCTAGGTGTGTACATTATTGTAAGCTTCATGTTTCTCTCTGTTTTTTCAGTGCTTCGTGACTGAGAATATATGTTCTGTTGCAAGCAGTATGCAAGTAAACATATGTTCTTCTCAATCTAAGTTGCAATTGAAAAATTGTAAACGCTCAATTCTACTGCAAGCTTTGTGCAAGACAATTATATGCTCTAATCACCTAGAGATGCTATTGCAGAATTCTACTGACGATATTTGTTCTGTTACATGCAGTATGCAAGGCAACATATGTTCTTATCGCTCTAAGCTACAACTCACAAATTCTAAATGTTCAGTTCTGCCGCAAACAGTGTGCAAGACAATGATAAGTTCTAATCAACCAGATATGCTATCGGAGAATTCTGAACACTTTGGGTAGGTCGGTGTGTTATGGTTAAACCCTTTTAAATTGTTATTGTCTTCAACAGTTTCGAGTTAGAGTTTATAGATACGCCATGAAACTATTTTGAAAACGCCATGGTATGTGCTTTTCCGTAGGCAAAATAATTATCCATGACTGTACTTACATGGAAATTTGTTAAGTTGACTTCTTGGCTCATCTTTCAACCCAATATCATTGTTTATCCGTCATTAGAAATTATCGTGATTTGCAATATCAAATTCTTAATAGATGTCTCTCACACTGCCATGATAGCATGGTTGAATAGTTTTGGAGATAATGGAGTTTGTTGGGCAGTTCTTAGAGACCATTGAGTTATTGGGAACTGGCGGAGTTTGGGTCTTCGGTGACTCCACAATGTTCTCTCTGTTTATTAACTGCTTCCTGATTGAGTTTTTTTTCTTCACACAACAGGCAAGGCACGATTTGGTCTCATCAGTCAGCTGCATTTGAAGAATTCTAAACAATGATATGCAAAACAATAATGCTCTAATCACCCAGATTTGCTATTGAAGAATTATGCTCTAATCACCCAGATTTGGTCTCACCCAGCTCTAATCATGGCTTTTAAGATTTTTTTCTCATTCACACATTGTGATAAAGCTATACACATCAGATTTTTTCTGAAATATGTCAGATAATGTTCAAATTGTTGATGCACTGGATGGTTTGGCGGACATGTTGTAGGCAATACACATCAATTTTAATGACCTCTATATAGTTTAAATATTGATATGGTCAGTTCTCATATTCCATTTTGCTTAACTGTTTTTTTTTTTTGGAAGAATGTACATGCTGAACTTGGACCATATGGTTCTAATTGCAGGAGCAGCATCATGTTCAGGCTTTTGGTTCAAATAAGCAACAACTCATGGTGATAGTTTCTATGTCGACAAGCTAAACACGGCAGCTTCAAAACTGAAGCCTCTTAGAGCATCTCCAACAGGCGCGCTAAAACGTGGCGCGGTAAACCTCCGTTTCGGCGCGTTGTAAACCGCTGGCGCGCGTGATACCGAATTTTCCCCTGCCGGAGGCTCTATTTTGCAGCGCGCGTTGGTGCGGGAAAAAAGCACCTCCGCCGGGCGCGGCAAAATACAGCGCGCGCGGGCGCGGAAAAAAGTTTTCTACACTACTATGCATCTCACAAGATCAAATACTCACACATAAATCATGAAACAAATGATGTACCATAATTTAAATGGAAACAAAGTGCAACACACATCACATAGTTCAAACGACACACAAAATAACGTAGTTCAACAATGACATACGACATATGGTTCAAATGAACAAAGTGGAACACACAATTTGCATATCACAAATGCATATCACACTTCCGCATTTTCCAAGTCAACACCTTCTTCTTCCTCCTCATCTTCTTGGGTTGAAGGAGGAATAGTAGCATTCATGGAAGACATGAAGCCTCCCGGTGGTGCTCCCATACTCCCATACACACCACTCACCGAGCCTCCCATAGTCCCTCCAAACACTCCTCCATAGGTTGGTCCTCCCATGCCGGCCATGCCTCCATAGCCTCCCATGCCGGCCATGCCTCCCATGCCGGGCATGGGCATGCTTCCCATACCGGCCATGCCTCCCATGGTGGGCATGGGCATGCTTCCCATGCCGGCCATGCCTCCCATGCCGGTCATGCCTCCCATGCCTCCTCCAAACGTCGGCATGCCTCCTCCAAACATGCCGGTCGTGGGTGTGTTCATGTTGGCTACCAACAATCTCTTCTTGGCCAACACTTCATCACGAAGAAGGTTGATGTACTCTTTTTGCCTCTCATCCATATGGGAAGTATCCATCAAGAAAAGCTTCCTCTCCTCCTCCGCTAGGCGTGATGATCCTCGGTGGCTTGCCTCTTCTCCTCCAAAGCCAACTTCCTCTCCTCGTTGGCGGCAATCCTCTCCTCCAAAGTGGCTCTCCTAGCTTCAGTAGCATCCATAGCCTCTTTCTCCAAGTTTCTTTGCATCTTTCTATCTTCATTTGCTTGCAACCGTGCATTTGCAATCCTTTCCATAGCCATTGCAATGTCGTCATCTCCGGCCTTCTTTCCCTTTATATCTTTGGCGGTCTTCCTACCATGCACATTCCTCCGCCCATTGTTGACGGAGTGAGGAGTGGAGCTTCTCTTCTTGCCTTCATCACTTGAATCATCATCATCGATGATTGTTGCATCACCGGTAGCATTGGCCGCCATAGTTGCCGCATCCAACTTGCCGCGGGTCTTCCACATTTCTTCATTCCCTAGAACTTCATAGCAATGATGCAAGGTGAATGGCTTGCCAAGAATCTTGTTGCCTTTCTTGTTCTTCTTTCCCACATCCCTAAACAATCCTTGAGCCATAGAGTTCTACACATATGCGGAAAAGAAAATAGATGAGCTATATGAACTAGAACCGGATTCTTCACATATGAGCCATATGGTGAACATAGTAGTACAATGGCTTACCCTATCATTCTCATTTGTGCCACTTGGATTAAGAACATCGACGTTGGCTTGCATGCCCGCCCATTTTTGGCAATCGGTGTTGATGCCGGACCAACGGGACCGAAGTGAGTGCATGGTTCGCTCGTTCCCACTTGTGTTGTGTGTGTTGAAGTACTCCGTCATCCTCATCCAATATGTTTCTCTTGGTTGATCGGTACCGGTTGTTGGATCCATTCCAATTGTCAACCACGTCTTGCAAAGCAACTTGTCCTCCGCTATGGTGTAGTTGGGCGACCGACCGGGATGGCGAGGTTCAATCAACCCTTCTCCTTCCTCATCTACATCCTCATATTCCTCCTCTCCATCGGCGGCTTCATCATGCATGAATGAAGATCCAACATTCATCGTCTCCATGAATGTGTCATCATCGACTCTACATTGCAATGAAATTCATTATTATCCGGCTAGGTATGCATCTAAACTACAATTTGGATGAAAGGTAGTGTTTTTTACCTCTCGGGCATTTCATCATGCACCGTATGTGCGCCCGCGCGGCTGCCGGACGGAGGCGCCGGCTGACTCGTCGGAGGTGGAGGAGGAGGAGGCGTCTGGTTCGTCGGAGGAGGAGGCGGCTGCGGCCGGCGGGAGGCGGGCGCCTTCGCTTTCTTCGGCGGCGCGACGGAGGCGGCACCGATGGACGGTCGTTTGGTCGACGGCGCCTTCCCCCTCCTCGGCGCGGCCCGCGCGTTGCCGGCTCCCTGCGCGGTGGCTGCGCCTGCGTGCAGCGCTCCGCGCGGCGGGACGAATAGCGCGCACGCAGCTGCAGTTGTGTTGGCGCCGTCGGCGCCGCCGCTAGGGTTTGGCGCATTTGGCGGCGCGGCGGAAGCGGCGGCGGCGGCGGAGGGTGGGACGGAGTAGGGAGGAGTCGGTGGGTTGCCGGAGGAACCGTCCATCATCGGGATTGCGCTGGCGGCCGCGCGGAGACGACGGATTGGACGCTCGGGCGGCGACGCGGAAGGGGAAGTTTCAGCGCGGGGGTTTTTTCGCGCGTGAAAGAGCGATGCCGCGCGCTGTAGCCGGCGCACAAACTATGCCGGTCGCGATAGCGCAAACGCCCGCGTCCTGCATAGTGTGTGAGAAAATGATGAGAACGAGATGGTTCTGTTTTGTTAGACAGATTAGGATTGTATACGTGCGTGTAGCATGTGACACTGTGTGTGCTTTCTGTTTTTTTAGTGAACCAATACATAAATCGAAATTATTAATCAAACAGCCGACTTTGCAGAAAATATAATATTACTAATATTTCTTTTCATTTTTTTTTGACATAAATACAGTGGGGAAGATCCCCACTGTGTCATTTTTCATTTTTTATAAAACACATATGTACATCAGTTGTTGATACAAGGATTCATAAAATATCTAGCCAATCCTGCATGCCTTCCTTAAGACTAGGCTTAATTCTATGTCGAATAGTACCAATGCTAACTTTAAAATGATCAAAGCATGCTAATAGATCTCTACTGTCATGTTCAAAGATGATATTATTTCTATGTATCCAAATACTCCAACGGCCTGCAATCAAAGCTTCTTTAAAATAAACATTTTCTGATCTTCTTTGTCCATCAATCATCATGTTAATATGATCCATATCTTCATTCCACTCCATGCCAATCTTCCACCATAGATTTCTGCTAAAATCACAATGAAAGAAAAGGTGTGCCGTCGTTTCAACTGCTTGATCATCACATAATACACATTTGTTGCATTGCACATAAAATGATTTTCTTTCCATCATTTCTTTAGTGTTTAGTCTGTCATGGGCCAATAACCAGAAGAAGAATTTTTGCTTCTAGCAGACAGTGCAGATTTCCATATCCATTTGAATGGTAGAGGTGCCAGGGGATGATTAGATAATCTATTATATACCTTCTTAACAGAGTATGATTTTTCATTTAACGTCAGTTTCCATTGATCACGGGAATTGACATCATCACTGACTGTCATAAGGATTTGACCAAGTTCATTGCATTGCTGAGCGGCAATGTTTGATAGTGGGATATTAAATAGATCATATATATCTTCCATGGCTATATATCTTGCATCCTTAACAGTCATCATCTTATCCTTAGAAAACGAGAACAGATGAGGAAATTTATCTTTAAGAATCTGATCATACCATTTGTCATGCCATAAAAGAGTGGTCTCGTCCAAACCCCAATATTAAAGATTATCATATCTTTGAAAGTAGTAACCAATGAAGTACAATCCTTCCACCAAAAAGATCCATTCTGATGATTTGCTTCAGGCAGTTTCCCATTTTGATAATATGCAGCCCAAACTAAATTAACCCATGGAATATCATGCCTGTTGTAGAACTTATATAAATTTTTCATTTGCAGTGCCTTGTTCTGCTGTCGCATGTTTAAAACACCAAGTCCACCAGAAGCCTTGGGCATACAAACTTTCTCCCAACTAACCAGGCATTTTCCTGATTTATGTATATCTTTACCTTGCCATAAAAATGTTCTACATGCTTTTTCCACATGATCAATATGAGTGTAGTGAACCTTCATTGCACACATGGCATGATTAGGCATAGATGCAATAACAGCTTTGATTGTGACCAACCTGGCACTGTATGACATCATATTAGATAGTCCAGATAATCTTTTGTCAACTTTGCAAATCATAGGCATGAGATCATCCACTTTAGGTCTGGTAGTGCCCATCGGTAAACCAAGGTATGTGTGACAAGGTATCAACTTGTCAATGCCTATGGATTGTAGGCTAGGGTTTAGTTGGAAGTAGAGGGCAAGTAGATCTCGAAGGTTTCAGCCGAAAAGTACTCGACGATTATGAAAACTAGGGTTTGTAAACAATGATTCGATGATCTCTGCGTCCCTCGACTCCCCTTATATAAGAGGCGGAGTCGAGGGATTCGTGCTGTACAAGTTACAAAGTCCGGGAAGGTTTCAAACTCATCCCGTAAGATTACAAATAAGACTTTCTATTACAACTCTAGCTTTCCTTAATAACATCTTGGGCTTCCGAACCTTCTTATTCTTCGAGTAGTGGGCCTTCAGTAAACCCAGGGTACTATCTTCGGCAGGCCCATTAGGGATGCCCATGTCAGTAGCCCCCAAGATTTTGCTTGAATCGTAGAGTCAGGGAAAATCTCCATTGTTTATTTTTACTTGACAACTTAAACCTTTCTATATTTCTTCATATAAATTTCTATATTGTACAGGGATAATGGTAGTTGGGGCTAGTTCATCTGATGGATCAGGTACTAGTTAACTGCTCTAGTGGCAATCCGCAAAAACCTACTTCAAAATCACGTCCCTGGACATGATTTCGGGATACTGGTGTAAACTTCGACAGGTGCCGCTTAAGGTCTTACCATTCTGTCGAGTCCCAGTCATATTTATCGGGTACCTAACGCGTCCGTTAGGATTTTTCTTCGTATCTGTTGATACGGATAAAAGTAGCAAACCAACGTCGAGACGGCGCCACGCCTCACGTAATAGATCCGGGGTCTTACCTTCGCAAAGTTTTGCGGCATTCGAAATTGATCGCAACTTCGGCGTTCTGAGAATATATTGTCGAGTGCTTATTCGGCTGATGGAATGGCACATTTTATCGAGTCAAAGATGACTTATATTGCGCTCCCGATGGGAGTATATGCAGAGTTATTTATAACTCAAAATATACTTTTTTTGCTTTTCTATGTTTCTTCTTTTCATTCTGACTTTCTTTCTTTTTTATAATTTCATCGGGCACGCGAACAGCGTTCCCGATGGGAGTAGCCCCCGAGGCTACAGCCAAGGACTTGTGCTTGGTTGTAGGCTCCACGCTATATGCCGCTATATTTTCTTTCTCTCCCGAAGTTTTATAATTTCTCGGGTGCGCGAACATCGCTCCCGATGGGAGTAGCCCCCGAGGCTATGAACAAATATTTGTATTTGATCATAGGCTCACACTATTTCTATTTTGTCTTTCTTGATCTCTTCATTTTTCCAAAGTAGCCCCCGAGCATTTGTTCAAAAACTTGTATTTGATCAAAAGCTCTCCAATATTTTTTCATGTCGCCTTTTGATGCAGATGTTGAGTCGAATTTTTCTTCTGCCAAGGTGACGTTATTGCTGACGATAGCCACGATTGCTAGTCAAAAATTTTGACAAGTCTTTTCTCGCTACCATGCGGGCCCAAGTGATCCACTATCTTGACACGTCGTGCAGGTGGGGGACACACGTCCTCCGCTTTTTCTGGCACACGCACCGTAACTTCCCCAACGTTAAGTTACTTTTTTACCCTTGTTGCCACGTGGCTATCATCTGTCACACATTTTCCTTATCCAACGGTTCGTCGTTTCACCGTACCCCTATATAAGATCGTCTTCTTCCTCCTTGAACACTTCCGCTCACGCCGTCCTCCTTCTCTCATCTGCAAATTTCCTCCTGCGATCCACAACCTCTTAAGCTCCTCGCCTCCAAACTGCAAACCCTGCGCCATTGTTGATGCCACCGCGTCGATTAACAAGGCACAGCACGCCAGAATCCTCCATGGCCACCGTGGATCTTGGGGCGGCGGAGTGGGAAAGATCGAAGATTTCCACTCAAGACATTGATACGTCTCCGACGTATCGATAATTTCTTATGATCCATGCCATATTATTGATGATACCTACATGTTTTATGCACACTTTATGTCATATTCGTGCATTTTCTGGAACTAACCTATTAACAAGATGCCGAAGAGCCGCTTGTCTGTTTTCTGCTGTTTTTGGTTTCAGAAATCCTAGTAACGAAATATTCTCGAATTGGACGAAATCAATACCCGGGGTCCTATTTTGCCACGAAGCTTCCGAAGACCGAAGAGGAGTCGAAGTGGGGCCACGAGGGGCCGCCACCATAGGGCGGCGCGGCCCGGGTCTTGGCCGCGCCGACCTGTGGTGTGGGGCCCCGTGTGGCCCCCCACGTTGCCCTTCCGCCTACTTAAAGCCTCCGTCGCGAAACCCCTGATGCGAAAAACCACGATACGGAAAACCTTCCAGAGATGCCGCCGCCGCCAATCCCATCTCGGGGAATTCTGGAGATCTCCTCCGGCACCCTCGCCGGGAGAGGGGATTCATCTCCCGGAGGACTCTACACCGCCATGGTCGCCTCCGGAGTGATGAGTGAGTAGTTCACCCCTGGACTATGGGTCCATAGCAGTAGCTAGATGGTTGTCTTCTCCTCATTGTGCTTCATTGTTGGATCTTGTGAGCTGCCTAACATGATCAAGATCATCTATCTGTAATACTCTATGTTGTGTTTGTCGGGATCCGATGGATAGAGAATACCATGTTATGTTAATTATCAAGTTATTGCATATGTGTTGTTTATGATCTTGCATGCTCTCCGTTATTAGTAGAGGCTCTAGCCAAGTTTTTGCTCTTAACTCCAAGAGGGAGTATTTATGCTCGATAGTGGGTTCATGCCTGCATTGACACCTGGGACAGTGACAGAAATTTCTAAGGTTGTGTTGTGCGGTTGACAGAAATTCGGATGTAGATTTTTCGTGGGAACATTTTGATATATTATGCGTTTTTTTTCGAGTTCGTATGCAACCAGAAATCCAGTTTGATGATTTTCCCACGCAATTTTGCAAAAAAAGTCGAAATTATTGTTTGTTAATTCTCAGTGGTAAAAGATGACATAATACATAGGCATCTTGAAGGGATTTATTTTTTGAAATTTTTATCTATTTTTTTTATTTTTTACAGAGGTTAAAAAGGCGATCCACGGGGGGGGGTGGAGTTGCATGGAACTCATGTGCGCCACGTAAATAAGGCTTTCGTGGCGCACCATCCCAAGTGCGCCACGGAAAGTCTTAGTTCCGTGGCGCACCGAGAACAATGCGCCACAGAAAGTCTTAATTCAGTGGCGCACCAGGCCAGTGCGCCACAGAATGTCTTATTTCTGTGGCGCACAGCGTGCGCCACAGAAATAGTGAAACCAATGATTTGGGTTGGCCCCACCAAATTTCTGTGGCGCATGGATCCCTGGTGCGCCACAAAATTAAGCTATTTCTGTGGCGCACCGTGTCTGGTGCGCCACAAAATAAATTTCTGTGGCGCATTTTAAACGGTGCGCCACAGAACTAAGCATCGCCTATAAGGGTTTTCCTACTAGTGGCCTAGCTGAAAGGCGTTAAAGAAAAGCGCTTATGGGAGACAACCCATGTTTTTACTACAGTATTTTTGTTTTATATTTGAGTCTTGGAAGTTGTTTACTACTGTAGCAACCTCTCCTTATCTTAGTTTTATGTTTTGTTGTGCCAAGTAAAGTCTTTGATAGTAAAGTAAGTACTAGATTTGGATTACTGCGCAGTTCCAGATTTCTTTGCTGTCACGAATCTGGGTCT
Source organism: Lolium rigidum (assembly GCF_022539505.1). NCBI lineage: Eukaryota > Viridiplantae > Streptophyta > Magnoliopsida > Poales > Poaceae > Lolium > Lolium rigidum. Next base: position 268,785,455 of record NC_061512.1, read on the forward strand.
ACATCCCTGTAGGTAGCTCATAAAATTAAGCCAGTTTACGTGCATGATCCTCAGATATGTACGCAACTTTCATTCAATTTGGGCATTTTCATTTGAGCAAGTCTGGTGCCCTAATAAAATCCATCTTTACGGACTGTTTTGTTTTGACAGATTCTGCCTTTTATTTTGCATTGCCTCTTTTGCTATGTTGGATGAATTTCTTTGATCCATTAATGTCCAGTAGCTTTATGCAATGTCCAGAAGTGTTAATAATGATTGTGTCACCTCTGAACATGTTAATTTTTATGGTGCACTAACCCTCTAATGAGTTGTTTCGAGTTTGGTGTGGAGGAAATTTTCAAGGATCAAGAGAGGAGTATGATGCAATATGATCAAGGAGAGTGAAAGCTCTAAGCTTGGGGATGCCCCGGTGGTTCACCCCTGCATATTCTAAGAAGACTCAAGCGTCTAAGCTTGGGGATGCCCAAGGCATCCCCTTCTTCATCGACAACATTATCAGGTTCCTCCCCTGAAACTATATTTTTATTCCGTCACATCTTATGCACTTTGCTTGGAGCGTCGGTTTGTTTTTGTTTTTTGTTTTGTTTGAATAAAATGGATCCTAGCATTCACTTTGTGGGAGAGAGACACGCTCCGCTGTAGCATATGGACAAGTATGTCCTTAGGCTCTACTCATAGTATTCATGGCGAAGTTTCTTCTTCGTTAAATTGTTATATGGTTGGAATTGGAAAATACTACATGTAGTAACTCTAAAATGTCTTGGATAATTTGATACTTGGCAATTGTTGTGCTCATGTTTAAGCTCTTGCATCATATACTTTGCACCCATTAATGAAGAAATACTTAGAGCTTGCTAATTTGGTTTGCATATTTGGTTTCTCTAGAGTCTAGATAATATCTAGTATTGAGTTTTGAACAACAAGGAAGACGGTGTAGAGTCTTATAATGTTTACAATATGTATTTTATGTGAGTTTTTCTGCACCGTTCATCCTTGTGTTTGTTTCAAATAACCTTGCTAGCCTAAACCTTGTATCGAGAGGGAATACTTCTCATGCATCCAAAATACTTGAGCCAACCACTATGCCATTTGTGTCCACCATACCTACCTACTACATGGTATTTATCCGCCATTCCAAAGTAAATTGCTTGAGTGCTACCTTTAAAATTCCATCATTCACCTTTGCAATATATAGCTCATGGGACAAATAGCTTAAAAACTATTGTGGTATTGAATATGTACTTATGCACTTTATCTCTTATTAAGTTGCTTGTTGTGCGATAACCATGCTTCGGGGACGCCATCAACTATTCTTTGTTGAATATCATGTGAGTTGCTATGCATGTCCGTCTTGTCCGAAGTAAGAGAGATCTACCACCTTAATGGTTGGAGCATACATATTGTTAGAGAAGAACATTGGGCCGCTAACTAAAGCCATGAATCATGGTGGAAGTTTCAGTTTTGGACATATATCCTCAATCTCATATGAGAATAATAATTGTTGCCACATGCTTATGCATTAAAGAGGAGTCCATTATCTCGTTGTCCATGTTGTCCCGGTATGGATGTCTAAGTTGAGAATAATCAAAAGCGAGAAATCCAAAATGCGAGCTTTCTCCTTAGACCTTTGTACAGAGCGGCATGGAGGTACCCCATTGTGACACTTGGTTAAAACATGTGTATTGCGATGATCCGGTAGTCCAAGCTAATTAGGACAAGGTGCGGGCACTATTAGTATACTATGCATGAGGCCTGCAACTTGTAAGATATAATTTACATAACTCATATGCTTTATTACTACCGTTGACAAAATTGTTTCATGTTTTCAAAATAAAAGCTCTAGCACAAATATAGCAATCGATGCTTTCCTCTTTGAAGGACCATTCTTTTTACTTTTATGTTGAGTCAGTTCACCTATCTCTCTCCACCTCAAGAAGCAAACACTTGTGTGAACTATGCATTGATTCCTACATACTTGCATATTGCACTTGTTATATTACTCTATGTTGACAATTATCCATGAGATATATATGTTATAAGTTGAAAGCAACCGCTGAAACTTAATCTTCCTTTGTGTTGCTTCAATGCCTTTACTTTGATTTATTGCTTTATGAGTTAACTCTTATGCAAGACTTATTGATGCTTGTCTTGAAGTACTATTCATGAAAAGTCTTTGCTTTATGATTCACTTGTTTACTCATGTCATTACCATTGTTTTGATCGCTGCATTCATTACATATGTTTACAAATAGTATGATCAAGGTTATGATGGCATGTCACTTCGAAATTATCTTTGTTATCGTTTTACCGCTCGGGACGAGCAGAACTAAGCTTGGGGATGCTGATACGTCTCCGACGTATCGATAATTTCTTATGATCCATGCCATATTATTGATGATACCTACATATTTTATGCACACTTTATGTCATATTCGTGCATTTTCTGGAACTAACCTATTAACAAGATGCCGAAGAGCCGCTTCTGTTTTCTGCTATTTTTGGTTTCAGAAATCCTAGTAACGAAATATTCTCGGAATTGGACGAAATCAAGACCCAGGGTCCTACTTTGCCACGAAGCTTCCGGAAGACCGAAGAGGAGTCGAAGTGGGGCCACGAGGGGCCGCCACCATAGGGCGGCGCGGCCCAGGTCTTGGCCGCGCCGACCTGTGGTGTGGGGCCCCCGTGTGGCCCCCACGTTGCCCTTCCGCCTACTTAAAGCCTCCGTCGCGAAACCCCTGATGCGAAAAACCACGGTATGGAAAACCTTCCAGAGACGCCGCCGCCGCCAATCCCATCTCGGGGGATTCTGGAGATCTCCTCCGGCACCCTGCCGGAGAGGGGATTCATCTCCCGGAGGACTCTACACCGCCATGGTCGCCTCCGGAGTGATGAGTGAGTAGTTCACCCCCGGACTATGGGTCCATAGCAGTAGCTAGATGGTTGTCTTCTCCTCATTGTGCTTGATTGTTGGATCTTGTGAGCTGCCTAACATGATCAAGATCATCTATCCGTAATACTCTATGTTGTGTTTGTCGGGATCCGATGGATAGAGAATACCATGTTATGTTAATTATCAAGTTATTGCATATGTGTTGTTTATGATCTTGCATGCTCTCCGTTATTAGTAGAGGCTCGGCCAAGTTTTTGCTCTTAGCTCCAAGAGGGAGTATTTATGCTCGATAGTGGGTTCATGCTCGCATTGACACTAGGACGATGTGACGTAAAGTTCTAAGGTTGTGTTGTCTTGTTGCCACTAGGGATAAAACATTGATGCTATGTCCGAGGATGTAGTTATTGATTATATTACGCACCATACTTAATGCAATTGTCTGTTGCTTTGCAACTTAATACTGGAAGGGGTTCGGATGATAACCTGAAGGTGGACTTTTTAGGAATAGATGCAGTTGGATGGCGGTCTATGTACTTTGTCGTAATGCCCAATTAAATCTCACTGTACTTATCATGACATGTATGTGCATTGTTATGCCCTCTCTATTTGTCAATTGCCCGACTGTAATTTTTTCACCCAACATGCTTTTATCTTATGGGAGAGACACCTCTAGTGAACTCGTGGACCCCGGTCCATTCTTTAATACTCGAAATACAAATCTGCTGCAATACTTGTTTTATCTGTTTTCTCTCGCAAACAATCATCTTCCACACAATACGGTTAATCCTTTGTTACGGCAAGCCGGTGAGATTGACAACCTCACTCGTTTCGTTGGGGCAAAGTACTTTGGATTGTGTTGTGCAGGTTCCACGTTGGCGCCGGAATCCCTGGTGTTGCGCCGCACTACATCCGCCGCCATCAACCTTCAACGTGCTTCTTGGCTCCTCCTGGTTCGATAAACCTTGGTTTCTTTCTGAGGGAAAACTTGCTGCTGTGCGCATCATACCTTCCTCTTGGGGTTCCCAGCGAACGTGTGAAATACACGCCATCAGACATCAACATGCTGAAGAAGCTGGGGATCAGCAAGAAATCCAAGGCACTGTGCTTCCCCAGTGAGGAGAGCTACCCAACCCCTCCAATGGGGTACCGGGTAAGTTTTGTCGATCACCTCATCCGCGGTCCGTCCGCCCCCATTCATCCTTTTCTTCGTGGACTGCTTTTTATCTACGGTCCGCAACTCCACCACCTCACGCCAAACTCCATTCTTCACATCTCCATTTTCATCACTCTTTGCGAGGCCTTCCTTGGCATCCAGCCCTAACCGGGCGCTATGGAAGCGCATTTTCTTCGCCGCCGTAATAGCTCGCCCAATGTCGCCTATAATATAGGCGGCGTTGTAATTTCGTTCGGCCCACTGTTGACTACTTCGACGTCAAGCTTCCTGACTCAGTTCATGGATGGCGCAAGAAGTGGTTGTACATTCAGGAGGAGAACCATGGATGTGCGGAGGACAACATTCCTCCTTTTGATGGCGCCGAAAAAATCTTTCGCCGCCGCTCCTGGGACGCGGAGGCCACCGAAGAAGAAAGGGCGTCGACAGAAATTTTGATGACTCGTATCCACGAGTTGCAAAATACTCGCGGCGAAGAATTATCGGGTATCCAAATCACTGCATACTTTCTTAGGACTAGAGTGCAGCCACTTCAAGCTCGCAAATATCCTCTCTGGAAATATGCTGGCGACGAAGACGTAGATCGGCTGTCGGTGAATTTGGAGGTCAAGGATTTAGAAAAACTTGTCCGAAAAATTTCATCTCTCAGCAAAAGAGATGTTGTCCCTTCTTCTTCCCGTGTGACGCCGTTTAGCGCCGCCAATCCACTTCCCAAGGTAATCTTTGTCTGTTGTCTTGTTGTTGCTTTGCTATCTTTTTGTAACTTCTTTCTTGACATCTTTCCCTGTTTTATTTTGTACAGAATCATCCAAACCTTGTCTCGCTTCCTCCTCTTCCTGAAGGTGGAGAAGTCGAAGAAAGGGCCATTGTCACTGATGACAATCAAGAAGCTCCGTATTTTGTGAATGAACCCGTGGATTCTCGAAAATCTGCGGGATCTTCCGAAGGCACTGCGTCGGCCCAATCTCCTCCTCCCGCTGTTTCTCCAAAAGGGAAAAGGAAGAGGAGTAACGTCGAAGATTCCGGCACTTCCAAAGCCGAAGAAGTTGATCCTTCACATCAGAAGGCAACTTATGATCCATATCTCGCATCCCTCGTCAGCTCGTAAGTCACCTTGATTTCCCCTTATTTCTGTAGTCGAAGTTTTTTGTCTCATCTTGCTTTTTATGCTGTCGATCTTTAATCGCAGTGATGATGAGGAAGAAGTACCAACTCGTGACGTGGCTCCTCGGACGAGCGCGTCACATACTTTACTTGTATCGGAGACGCTAGTTGAAGGAGAAGAATCCTCGCCTCCTCAACAAAACGTCGTCACCACCACTCCTCCTTCAAGCCCCCTTGCTCCTTCACCAAAAAGGACAAGGGTTGAAACGATCATCGAGCCTGCCCCTCAATTGGGTAGCTCTTCTCAGGCGCTCTTGGATGATGTTAGTTTTTGACTTTCCTGCTAGTATCTATATTTCCTCGGTTTACTTCTTTTTGTGCTTTCATTTTTTTCCTCGTACCGATATTTTCCTTTTCTATTCTTCTTTGACAGCCCATGATCAAAGAGCTTATTCGCATTGGGTCCCAATTCATTGGGTACCGTGAATACGCCAGCAGGACTGAAGGTAACAACTTTTTGCTCTCATTGTTTCTAATTTTCTTGCTCCTATTTTTGTCGCAATTTTGATTGTTCTTCTTCTATTTTGGCAGAGAAACTTGCAGAGGCCAACAGGCTTGCCGACACTCTTGCTCAGAAATTGGAGCAAAGTGAAACGGCCCGCCAGAAAGCCGAACTTGATGCTAGCCAAGCAAAAGTGGAGGCTGGTGAGGCCAAAGCAAAAGCTGCTAGTGTCGAAGAACTGCAAAAGAAACTTGAAGATGCTGAAGCTGCTCTAGATGAGCACAAAGCCGCACAAGCCGCCCGTGAAAAGGGAATCCTCAAGCGCGTGAACACACAAAATCGCCGCTTCCTCGGTAACTTTGTTGATCCCTTCTATTTTTCGTAAGGCTTGCTTTCTTTTGTTTTTACTTACTGTCAACTAACATATAATTTCTATGGCAGGTCAAACAAGCCAAGATTTTGACCTTGAGAATCCCACCAATGATCCTCTGCTTGACGCACTGTCTTATCTGGAGTTTCACGGCCAAGAAATTCGCGAAGGCGTGGTGAATGCTGACGCAGGATTGTCGAAGTTGTTCCCCTACTTCTTCCCGAAGAAAGAGGATCCCAAGACTTTCCTCGCCCTTGCCAAGGACTTCAATCCGCCAGAGGATCTTGGACTGAAGATGTGATGACCCACAAGTATAGGGGATCGCAACAGTCTTCGAGGGAAGTATTACCCAATTTATTGATTCGACACAAGGGGAGACAAAGAATACTTGAAAGCCTTAACAACGGAGTTGTCAATTCAGTTGCACCTGGAAACAGACTTGCTCGCAAGAGTTTATCGATAGTAACGAGTTTTATAGCAGTAGCGATAGTGAAATAACGAGCAGCGGAGTAACAAAGACAGCGGTAGTGATTTTAGTAAACGGCAGGATTAAAATACTGTAGGCACGGGGACGGATGACGGGCGTTGCATGGATGAGAGAAACTCATGTAACAATCATAGCGGGGCATTTGCGGATAATAATAAAACGGTGTCCAAGTACTAATCAATCAATAGGCATGTGTTCCAATTATAGTCGTACGTGCTCGCAATGAGAAACTTGCACAACATCTTTTGTCCTACCAGCCGGTGGCAGCCGGGCCTCAAGGGAAACTACTTGGATATTAAGGTACTCCTTTTAATAGAGTACCGGAGCAAAGCATTAACACTCCGTGAACACATGTGATCCTCACATCACTACCATTCCCTCCGGTTGTCCCGATTCTGTCACTTCGGGGCCATTGGTTCCGGACAGCGACATGTGTATACAACTTGCGGGTAAGATCATAAACAACGAATATCTTCATGAATCAATAACATGTTCAGATCTGAGATCATGGCACTCGGGCCCTAGTGACAAGCATTAAGCATAACAAGTTGCAACAATATCATAAAAGTACCATCTACGGACACTAGGCACTATGCCCTAACAATCTTATGCTATTACATGACCAATCTCATCCAATCCCTACCATCCCCTTCGGCCTACAGCGGGGAATTACTCACACATGGATGGGGGAAACATTGCTGGTTGATGGAGAGGCGTTGGCGGTGATGGCGGTGATGATCTCCTCCAATTCCCCGTCCGGCGGAGTGCCGGAACGGAGACTTCGGCTCCCGCGACGGAGTTTCGCGATGTGGCGGCGTTACGGAGGGTTTACGGCGACTTCGACTTCTCTCCGGGCGTTTTTAGGTCGAGGCGAATAAGTAGTCCGAAGGAGGGCGTCGGAGGCCGGCCGAGGGGCCACACCACCTGGCCGCGCGGGCCCCCCGGGCCGCGCCGCCGGTGGTGTGGGGCCCTCGGGCCTCCACTTCAATTGCCCTTACGGCTCCGTTAGTTTCCTGGGAAAATAGGGCCTTCGCATAAATTCCGAGGTTTTTCCCGAAAGTTGGATTTCTGCACAAAAACGAGACACCAGAGCGATTCTGCTGAAAACAGCGTTAGTCCGTGTTAGTTGCATCCAAAATACACAAATTAGAGGCCAAACAATAGCAAAAGTGTTCGGGAAAGTAGATACGTTTTGGACGTATCAACTCCCCCAAGCTTAGCTTATTGCTTGTCCTCAAGCAATTCGATTAACAAGCGAGCGATAAAAGAACTTTCACGAACACATTTGCTCATATGATGTATATATTCTCATGCTATGGCTAATACTTAAGCGAGTTCATGATGAGACACATGCAAATAAGATCATCTAACAGCTATGTCAATCATGGAGAGGTACCAACAATTAATAATAAGCATCATGAATCATGTATATAAGCGAGGATTGCAATGTTCATAAGAGAGCATGATAAAGTGGTATCTCGCTTGCACTGTATTTGATTGGCAAAACATAAATGCCCGGGCACCTTTGAAGTTCATAGAAAGACTAGAAGTAGTGATTGTCAAAGATAAAAGCATCAAAGTTATACCACAATCAATCATATTTTGAGACAAGCATATTATACTAAGAATGACAGTTGTGCTCTCAAGATAGTACTCAAAGAAATAATGGAGACACAACATAAAAGTAAAAGATTGACCCTTCGCGAGAGGGAAGCGAGGGATTAACATGCGCTAGAGCTTTTCATTTTTATAAATCAGGAGTAAAATTATTTTGAGAGGTGTTTGTTGTTGTCAACGAATGGTAATGGGTACGCTAACTACCTTGCCAACCGGACTTTCAAGAGCGGCTCCCATGAATTATTGCATATTTATGTGGCACTCCTTCCAACCTTTCTTGCACAAACCATGGCTAACCGAATCCTCGGGTGCACTGCCAACAATCTCATACCATGAAGGAGTGCCTTTTTATTTTAGTTTTATTATGATGATGACACTCCCCCCAACCTTTGCTTACACAAGCCATGGCTAACCGAATCCTTCGGGTGCCGTCCAACAATCACAAACCATGGAGGAGTGTCTATTTAAGTTTAATTAATTCGGGATCGGGAATCCCATTGCCGGCTCTTTTTGCAAAATTATTGGATAAGCGGATGTGCCACTATTCCATATGAGAGTCCGTCAAAAGTAAATGACAAGGTTGAAAGCTAAACACCACATACTTCCTCATGAGCTATGAAACATTAACACAAATTAAGAAGCATTTTGAAGGTTTTAAAGGTAGCGCATGAGAATTTACTTGGAATGGTTTGAAATGCCATGCATAGGTATTTATGGTGGACACTCTGGAATGACTTGGTTTTCATGTGTTTGGAGGCACGAGCAGCGTTCCCGCTCAGTACAAGTGAAGGCTAGCAAAAAGACTAGGGAGCGACAAATCAAGAGAGCGATAGCTTGTCATAATCATGCTTGCGGCAAAATAAATTAACGAGAGGCATAAAAGTGATACAAGAACTCTGAAGCAATATAGATCATCGAGGCTTAATTGACTTTTTGTTCAGTCATATGCATGCGTGAGCATGTGCCAAGTCGATATAAATGAATTATTCAGAGGAGGATACCACAATGCCATACTTACTTATGAATAAAACAATGCAAGCAAACATCCATGACATGCTACTCATATTAATCAATTGGAGCTAATCATGAGAGATCATAAACCACTAGACTTTCTTAAATGACATATACCTCACATGAACCAACTAAGCATGCTCACATGGATGAGTATATGTACAAAAATGAAAACAAATAGAGTTCATACCAGCCTCTCACCACAATCGGATTGTCGTAGATCGTCATTATTGCCTTTTCACTTGTGTAGCTTGGATAATATGAAATGAAAACCACGCTCCAGCCACCGAAGACCATTGAACTCATGATGAACTTTACAAACCAAAGAAGAACAGCAAATATTTTTGGTGTTTTCGAATTTGAGAACAAGAACAAAAGGAAACAAGCAAACAAAGCAAAATCTTTTTGAGTTTTCTTATAGCAAACTAGCAATAGCAAATAAAGCGAAACAAATGCAAAAAACCAAAGCAAACAAATGGTGAAGAGAAACAACAGAAATATTTTTGGTCTTTTTGTGTTTTGGAAAAGAAACAAAACAGAAACAAGAAATAACAAACTAAAAGAAACACAGAAAAACGAGATGGCAGAAATCTGCCAAAACCTGACAACAGTACAGAAATCGATTTTTACAAAAATCTTACGTTGCTCAGTTCAAAAAGTGTTCAACTAATGAAAGTTAGATAACAACCTGGGGAACATGCACAAAAATTTTCAACTTAAAATAACGTTCTGGCTGTGCACACGAATTTTTACGGTAACAGCCCAGAATCTGTTTTCAGGCAGCACTTCCCCAAATATCATCTTCCTCTTGTTAGAAAACCACTCAAACGAGACTAAAGCAAGTATGTACAAGTATCCAGCAATCATAATATGCAAAGAATGAGTGATGCCGGTATACCTCCCCCAAGCTTAGGCTTTTGGCCTAAGTGGAGTTCAACCCCATCGAGGGTCTGGATTCCATGCCGGTGGATCATATGTGGAATAGTCATAATAAAGCTCCTGCGCGAGAAGAAAAGCGTGGAGGCTCCGCATATCCATCATGTTGGCGCGAGGAACTTGCTGCATCGGATGATGAGTCGAGGTGCTCCTCGACCTCTATGTCGTCTCTTGCATGTTGGCCTCCTCTCTCTATATGTGCATCTAGTGCACCTTACGTGACCGACCAATCTCCCCTGGAATCAAGGTTAGACAAAACAGGCGCGAGCAATCTTACTAGTTTCTCGGTTTTCTTAGTTATTCTCCAAACTTTCTTATAAAATATCATCTTATAATACAGGTTACCCAAGTTGGAGGAATCTGAAACGAATTCATGTTTAATCATAGAGGCTATGTCAAGTTTTTCTACGGGGAATGGAATATCAAAATGATGAGGTTCTATATTATGAAAAGCTAGTAAACGGGAGGCGATGAGGCCTCCACACATTCCACCTTTCTCACGGTTAGTAGCAAGTCTATAAGCTATTAATGCCCCCAAATTATAAGACCTACTATTTTGCGGTGCTTGCAGCTAGAAAAGCCAAATCCGGGATAGAAAGTTTACCACCAATCCTTTTAGCGAGAACGCATTTGGTAATAAAATAAGCAAAGTAGCGGATAGCCGGGAGTTGAATACTAGTGATTTTACCACTTTCACCTGAGAAACTCCTTCCATCGCAAATCATCTTGTAAAGATCCGAGAGTTCTTGCGGCGATCCCCTTATCTTCTCGCACGACCCCCATTGCGGTATTCTAATTGCTGCACAAAAAGCACTAAATGGCAAGTTGACAGTTTTATTGTAAATTTTATACTGGACCGTGGGGTTAGATCGCGACCAATTAAACTTGAAGTCCTGCACAAAAGCCATAGTTAATTTTACATATTGTCTTGGCTCTCCTTCAACAAAGTCACTCAGCCCTGCACGAGAAATTAGAGTTTGAACATCTTCAAATATCCCTGCGCTTCTCATGAAATCCGCGCATGGGTAGTAAGAGGGTATACTCCCTCTTCACGATTGACTACCATAACTTGTTGGACTTCCAATTCTTGCTGGTTCAAGTGATATCTATTCCATTCCATTTTCTGAAATTTCAACAACCAATATAAAAGTTTGATTTGGTGACATATAATTGAGGGAAACTACCATAGGAACTTGCTAGAGTACTAATCATGCATCAAAACTAATTTCTACCAATTAGAACAAGCATGCAAGCTCACTAAACATGTTACCTACAGCAGCAAAATATTCAAGATATACTCAACCAAACGAAATTCTACTTGGATGGGTGGAGGAGTCACATACCGAAGAGCAAATGTGCCAAATTTCGGACGAAATCTGGGCTGAGCAAAGAGATCGAAAAATCTGGAGCTCCGGAGCAAAAACGCGAGAGAGATGAACTTGGTACGAGTTTTTCGGGAGAGAGAGTGTTCTGGGCGAAAGAGATGACGAAGTGGGGCAGAGGGGAGCCCACACCACATGGTGGCGCGGCCACCTCCTTGGCCGCGCCGGCCAGTGGTGTGGCGCCCTCTGGTGCCCCACAGGTCATCCTCTGGTGCTCCCAGGTGCCTCGTCGAAAAATAGGACCAACGGTATAATTTTCGCGAATTTTTGAAAACTTTGAAAAATGCACATTTTCTGGGTATTAAGTTTATTATTACTGGCCAGGAAAATTTTTGAAATCTCTAATCAACTAAGAAACTTTGCAAAGTAAAAGTGCTACAGCAACTAAAGCAAGTGGAGAAAGAAAGAAATGTTGTTTACCTCCTCTATGCATATAAAAGGTATTTGTTAACAAGGTTGATCAAGTCTTGCCACCAAATAAATTTTACATAGCATATGAAGAAATAAACCTCAAATCAATCATGTTACCTTGAATTGTATTGATATGGATCCAATCACAAGAGTTTGATATTCTTCTTTAGGCTCATATATAGGACAATCGATGGTTCCCACTTTGATAGTTCTCACATGAGAGATAGTATTAACTCCGCACGCTTTTTCAATCCTCTTGGGGAAATAGACGGTGTGTTCCTTATCATCAACATTGAAAGTAACCTTTCCTTTATTGCAATCAATAACAGCCCTCGCGGTGTTAAGAAAAGGTCTCCCAAGAATAATAGACATATTATCATCTT
>NC_061512.1:268797818-268846718 GCF_022539505.1 Lolium rigidum
ACTTTATTCAACCGTTACATCAAAACCCCCGAATACTTGTCTATGAGCATTTACAGTGAATCCTTCATCGAAACTGCTTGTCAACACCTTCTGCTCCTCGTTGGGATCGACATTCTTACTTATCGAAGATACTACGATACACCCCCTATACTTGTGGGTCATCAAGCTCTAGCACATGATTTAATCCCTGCTTCCCTCTGCGAAGGGCCTGTCTTTTACTTTATGTTGAGTCAGTAAACCTATTTCTCTCCATCTCAAGCAAGCATTTGAGTAGTTGTGATCAAACCATTATATTGTGATTTGCTACATCATGTCTTTTATTCTTCCTTGTTTAGTACAAGTTTTATCTGAATGAATATAGCTTTGCAAGTTATCAATGATTATGAAGAGACCATTATGATTGAGTATGCAAGTTGTGCATTATAAACTTTAACATGAGAGCGCTGCTCAATAAGATAAATATAATCTATTAATTGTTCTCTGACCAAGAACGAAGTTTGCCATCACCAATTATGATTTCTCATGCACCTTTACTTGTGATTACCTTATACTTGTTTCAATATGAGTTATAAGAGGTTGTTTACTATAATGTCCTGTGTGAATGAATATGATGCTTCTTGTCCGTATTCTATTTATCGACTCTTCACTCCATAAACATGTGGTCATGTTTATCGAGTTCGCTTCGCTTGGGGACAAGCGAAGTCTAAACTTGGGGGAGTTGATACGTCCAATTTGCATCACTATTTTATATCATAATTTGCTCGTTATTCATTGATATATTTCATATTGGGACACAATACTTATGTTATTTCATCTATTTTGCATGTTTCATCATTATTGGAGGATCGAACACCGGAGCCGGGATTCTGCCGGAAAAAGCACCGTCGAACGCAATATTTCGGAAGATCAACTCGTGGAAGGAAATTATACCAAAAATCCTATTTTTCAAGATGACGAAGGAAGCCGGAAGGAGGAGCCGGGAGGAGCCGGGGTGGGCCCACACCCTAGGGCGGCGCGGCCCGGGCCCCGGCCGCGCCGCCATGTGGTGTGAGGGGCCCACGACCCCTTTCGCCTCCTTTTCTTCGCCAAACCCTTCGTCCCGAAGACCTAAGCCGAGGGGGTACCTCACGAAGAGTTACGGCCGCCTCGCGGGGCGGAGAACACCGAGAGAGAAAAGAGCTCTTCGGCGGGCAGGAATCCGCCGGGGAAATTCCCTCCGGGAGGGGGAAATCGACGCCATCGTCACCGACATCGAGCTGGACATCATCACCATCACCATCATCATCATCTCCACCATCATCACCGCCGTCATCACCGCTGGACACCGTCACCGCCGTAGGAATTTGGGTTTGATCTTGATTGTTTTATAGGGGAAACTCTCCCGGTATCGATCTATACTTGTTGTTGATGCTATTGAGTGAAACCATTGAACCAAGTTTGTGTTCAGATTGTTATTCATCATCATATCACCTCTGATCATGTTCCATATGATGTCTCGTGAGTAGTTCGTTTAGTTCTTGAGGACATGGGTGAAGTCTAAATGTTAGTAGTGAACTATGGTTGAGTAATATTCAATGGTGTGATATTTAAGTTGTGGTGTTATTCTTCTAGTGGTGTCATGTGAACGTCGACTACATGACACTTCACCATTTATGGGCCTAGGGGAATGCATCTTGTATTCGTTTGCTAATTGCGGGGTTGCCGGAGTGACGAAACCTAAACCCCCGTTGGTATATCGATGCGAGGAGGGATCGCAGGATCTCGCAGTTTAAGGCTGTGGTTAGATTTATTCTTAATTACTTTCTTGTAGTTGCGGATGCTTGCAAGGGGTATAATCACAAGTATGTATTTAGTCCTAGGAAGGGCGGTACATTAGCATAGGTTCACCCACACAACACTTATCATAACAATGAAGATTATTTAGCCGTATGTAGCGAAAGCACTAGACTAAAATCCCATGTGTCCTCGAGAACGTTTGGTCATTATAAGTAAACAAACCGGCTTGTCCTTTGTGCTAAAAAGGATTGGGCCACTCGCTGCAATTGTTACTCTCGCACTTTACATACTCGTACTTTATTCAACTGTTACATCAAAACCCCGGAATACTTGTCTCTGAGCATTTACAGTGAATCCTTCATCGAAACTGCTTGTCAACACCTTCTGCTCCTCGTTGGGATCGACATTCTTACTTATCGAAGATACTACGATACACCCCCTATACTTGTGGGTCATCAGAGGGAGAGCGGCGGGGAGAGAGAGGGCGCGGGAGGAAGACGCGTGGGAGGAGTGGCAGTTGGCCGCTTCGCGCGTGTCCTCTTTATGGCGCGCGCGGTAACGCACGCGGCAGATTTCCCGCGCGGGATAGCGCGAAAGCGCGCGGGCGGTAAATTTTTTAGCGCGCGCGCAGTTTTCCCGCGTCCGCTGGAGCAGCGCGGCAGCGACCGCGCGCGGCAAAACGGCGATTTTTTTGCCGCGCGGGGGTTTTAGCGCGTCTGTTGGAGATGCTCTTACAGGTTGTTGACAGAAGGAAATATTCGTTGAGTTGTAGAATATGTTCAAGAAAGATCTTGCACAAACAAACGTACAAACTAAAGAGACATATATTGTTTTAATATTGAATAACTGAATAGATACCTCAAAAGAATATGATCAAGAAAGATCTTGCACAAACAAACGTACAAACTAAAGAGACATATATTGTTTTAATATTGAATAACTGAATAGATCGATACCTCAAACTGTTTCTCCATCAGATCGTGCCAAGCAAAATTTACGAAAGACGGTCCCAACCATGTAGCTACTCATTATCGAAAAAATAATATATAGCTACTACCAACACACAATTAGCTGTCTAATAATAAAGAAGAAAGTATTGAGTTCCTCGTGCAATTTCATGGACATGAATATCTTGTAATAATGTGTTAATAGGTTGAAGATACCTGCTAACAAAAAGTGAATAAATACCACACCATTTCAAGATGCAGGAGAGAGCCGGCTGCAATATTGCAGCCAACGGATTTTTGCTCAGATTTGCATGGTAATTTCTCCGGAGATAGGATACCAAAAAAATCCATGCAAAGTGAGTGCAATCCAGTAAACAAGATGGTGGAACCTAAATACGTGCCTCAATGATATTGATTTTTTTTTCGATAAAGGAAATATATTAATATCAAAAGATACCAATTACACATGGCCTCTTCAACAACGCAATACCCTAATGGCAGTACGTATGCGCACGGCCAAAAACGAAAAAAGAAAACTAAGAAATAAAAGTCCCGCCACAGTATCTCAGGTCTAGCAACAACAATACATCCGCCACCAAGACAACACCTGAAATACAGACTCTTCAAAAGCGACGCCTCCAAGAAGCCGCTGGAACATCACAGACATGTGCGCACCGCCGCCGGCTGGGCAGAACCCTGTGCTTCTCTGCCTAGCGCGCAGGTAAGGGAAGGCCGCCGCCGCTGGCACCGCGCGGGCTTTGCCCGGTGGCCTGCGCCGACGGTGGCGGAGGGGAGAGGAGGAGAACGGGAGGCTGAGAACTAGGGTTACGGCCGCCGCCCCGATGCCGCCCGCGAGGGACAAGGCGGGACGAAGCGAAGCGTTTTTTTCCGGTTCCAAATACGTCTGGAATATTTGTTGGGTGACAAAGAAATTCACGTACTGACAGAAAAGATAGACTAACATACACTCAACAGAAGCATGCTATACTGATTTTGCATCAATATAAAAAGGGGACTGCTGAGCGTCCCCGGGGGATCAAATCCCCCGATCCCCCGGGTGGACAGCCGTAGGATCGGTGCGTGGTAAGCCATCCGATCAGTCAACGCTCCACGTCCAGAAAAATAAAACCGCTCGAAACCCAAAATGCTCCATCGATCCTCCCGACTCGCGCGAGGGCAGTGGCCAGAGCTTGCTCTCACGAGATGCTCC
This sequence comes from Lolium rigidum, assembly GCF_022539505.1. Classification (NCBI taxonomy): domain Eukaryota; kingdom Viridiplantae; phylum Streptophyta; class Magnoliopsida; order Poales; family Poaceae; genus Lolium; species Lolium rigidum. Next base: position 268,801,752 of record NC_061512.1, read on the forward strand.
GACGAGATCCCTTGCAGCACCGCCGCCGCGAGTCCGGCAGCACCGCCGCCGCAGACCCTTGCAGCATCTCCACCCGTTGTAGGTAGCATAGCCGAGCACCTCCAGTAGCAAGGCCACAGCCGCCGGAACCGCCGCCGCAGCAGACCCTTGCAGCACCTCCGCCCACCGTCGGTAGCAGAGCCGGGCATCTCCGGTACCAACGCCGCCGCGATTCCGGTAGCACCGCCGCCGCAGCACCCTTGCAGCAATCGCGCCCGCCCTGAGTAGCAGAACCGGACACCTCCGGTAGCAACACCACCCGGCGCCGGTAGCAACAGCGCCATACCCTTGCAGCAACTCCGCCCACCGTCGGTATCATCGTCGGGCACCTCCGGTAGAAACGCCGCGATAACCTTGCAGCAACTCCACCCGCCGTGGGTAGTATCGCCGGGCACCTCCGGTAGCAAGACCACCCGCCTTCGTAGCAACTCCGACGACCCTCGGTAGCATCGCTTGAAAGCCTTTGCAGCAGCAGCACCACAGATTGGTAGCAAGCTAGCAGAGGGGAGCATCGCCGTCATCTGCCATGGCGGCTCCTCCGCCGTTGGGGACGCGGCAACGAGTTTGAGGCGAGCAGCTCCGCCGTTGGGGGCGTGGCGACGAGGTTGAGGCGAGCACCTCCACAGGGTCGTCGTCGGCGGGTGTGGTCTTCACCGGGCGGAAGGGCAAGACTAGGCCGGAGGATGTTGAGGCGGCGGATGGAGATGACGAGCTTGGTGCAGTGTGCGGCGAAGGAAGCCATGGTCGCGTGCGATGAGAAGCATTGGGGATTTTTTCTGTGGAGAAGAAGCACTCGGGAGAGGAGGGGGATAAGGTTTGACGCGGACCCCACTTGGCTGTCTACTTGAGTCGATGAGATAGGACGCGTGGCGAGCTGGGAAGCCGGGGGACGGGTTGCGTTCGATCCCCCGGGGGAACGAGAGCGTTTTCCATATAAAAAACATGTACTTATGGAGAAAACGGCTCATGTAGTTCATTGTAAAATGGCGCAAAAAAACATTTCGGTCTCATAACTAAATTTTCAATCGCAGCAAGAACTATTTACCATGATATTTTGTCGCTACGTAATCATGGTGCTCTCTCCCTCTCTCTCTCTCAAGAAATATCCTCCCTCCTATACACTTTTCAGGCATCTGTCTCTTTATCAATCCAAGGAAAGTGACGATGATAACCACGGGAAAATCATGTTTAAGAGTTTTAAAATATTCTAAAAATGGAGCATGTCAGAGTAGAGTTTTATGAACATGTAATATTACAAATTCTATAAATACGTGTTTTGGGATCAATCAGCATTCCATTGTGCGCGATATACAGCAAGGCTAGAGTGCAGAAACAAATTACTTGGGCAAAAGACTGTTATCTCCAAACTGTTACACCCATTAACTTGAGCTGATGTTTTGGAGACAAAAGGACAACCAAGAAATTAAAAATGTAAAGCTGCCACACCCATGCTTATTTTTTTTTCACTCGCCGAGATTACAAAACCGTCACCAAAGTACGACAAGAAAAAGAGCTATCCATATAAATCACCAGGTCACCAGCGTTCAGTATCTAAAAGAGCTATCCATATTGTTCACTGCGGATGATGTGGAATGCCATGGCAAGCCTCTCGTTCTTCACCGGTTCCAGCAGGCAGATATCTCCGGCGTGCAGATGGTTGTCAGCTACGAACTCGTGCCACCCTCCTTCCGGGATCATCCGCCTGTGGCGCACCTTGACATGCCATGCCTTGCCCCGCCCAGCTTGATGGAGCGTCAGCGTTTTTTTCCTGCTGATAGACATCTTCCAGATGGGAAAAAAACGCTGACGCTCCGTCAAGCTGGGCGGGGCAAGGCATGGCATGTCAAGGTGCGCCACAGGCGGATGATCCCGGAAGGAGGGTGGCACGAGTTCGTAGCTGACAACCATCTGCACGCTGGAGATATCTGCCTGCTGGAACCGGTGAAGAACGAGAGGCTTGCCATGGCATTCCACATCATCCGCAGTGAACAGTATGGATAGCTCTTTTAGATACTGAACGCTGGTGACCTGGTGAATTATATGGATAGCTCTTTTTCTTGTCGTACTTTGGTGACGGTTACCACGTACCCTGATCTGTTAGAATCATCTGACGGCCCTGCAGATGAGATGTTTCACATCGTTAAATGCTAGCGCACACACCAGCACATATTAATGTTGGATTTTAACAGGGAAAAATCAGCATTACCATCAACTAGCTCGTCCTTAACACAGGATGTTGAGGCTTTCTTATTTGAGCCAGGGACAGCATCTCCACACTTGGATCTTCTAGTGCTTCTTGCTTTGGGAAGCAGATGCACCATCACTGTGAATCTTCTCCCCTCGCTTTTATTGATCGGTTGAAGGAGGCAGATGTCCTCCTCATGCAGATGATTGTCACGGACAAAATCAAACCACCGCCCATTAAGGACATATCCGATGTTGCCCGGTCTGACATGGAAATGGGGATGCCACTTTTTCCCTCCCACGAGTCTAAATGTGATTGTTTGGCTTTCACTAGGAAAATGTGCAGCTGCATAACCCTTTGAAATGACCTGATTATACAGATAAGGTAAAAGACAAAAATTACAAGGATGACAAACTGAGCTAACTGTTCCTGGTTATAAAGCAACGAAACAAAATATTGCTGGTCTTACGATTGTTTGCTAAACACACTAAATCTGCAATTGCACCAATGCAGACCACTATGTTTTCTAGATAACTGTAACAAACAGCTAGAGCAAGACTCTCATCAAATAACAAGCTCTTTTAAGTACACCTGTGGGCTGGTCACAATCAGTTCGAATCAACGTTTTCTTTATGATGAAGCTTCCGAAACAAGACTCAAATAGTACATTGAAATGTGGAATGGAATAGAATAAGAACTATGGTACATGAAACCGCACATGCTAGTGGCATAATCTGGATATGTTAGTGGAATGAAAAAAACTATCAGTGGAAAAAATAAATATCGAATAAACAAACAATGCAGTTACCCAGTGCAGAATAGGAGTTACCAAAGTAGCTTGTGGTCCATTGACATTGCTCTTCTTCATTTTAACCACTAGCAAAGGAATTTCAGGTTGAATTTTTGCAACAAGAGCATCTATTCCCACCTCATCTTCTTCATCAAGTTGGCACCTGCTTGGCAAGATATAGCGAACCTCTGACGAAGTCTCCAGGTCATCCGACCGGATAGATCCATATTCAGATAGACTGTCTTCTCCTATCAAGAGCTCAACAATAAAATCAGCTGTATAAACAAGCATGAGGAAGAAGTAATTGCCTTACGGCATTTCTACTAGCAAAATCTTCAGTGGCTGAGGGTTAATTGCATAGTATTGTACTGAGAGAGAGAGAGAGAGAGAGAGATGTTGAAATATAACCAGAATCTACAGTTGTTTCTTGAACTTACCGTGCGTTGAGCCGATGTCAGTTCTTCCAGCTTTGTGAAGCAGATGGACCATAAAGGTGAACCTTGTTGACTCAACCTCTGTCATCGGTTGAAAAAGGCAGATATCGCCCTCCTTTACACGATTATCACGGACAAATTCACACAAAGAAAGCCTGCCTCCACTTCCATCACGTCCGGTGAAGAATTTGCATGACCAAGCTTTGTTCTTCCCAGGCAGCTTCAGTGAGATGAATTGATTTTTATGTGGAAAGTGTGCACGTGCGTAATCCTTGGGTATTATCTAATAAAAAAATGGACAATTTATGTGATGGTGTGCGTAAGACTGTCACCATGACTAGTTCATAACATACACATAATCTCATCTGTAAAGCGAGAGATGAATATGCCATTTAAATTTTTATAGATATCCCTTGGATGTTCATAACAATTAACGGTATCAAAATAAAGATAGTTAGAGAGGTGTATGTATGTACATGCAATTATCAGTACATACATGATTAAAACCCAACGTACCAGATAGTGGTACACATTGGTCTTCTTAATCATCACCACAAGCAGAGGGATTTCAGATCGAAGTTCTGTGACGAACACATTGATTTCAGCCTCTTGTTCTTGTGTAAGATGGCATCGCCCTGCTAAGACATAATCTTTTGAGAGCCCCTGAAAATCATCAGACTCCATAGACTCGCTTTCGGACCCACTATCGTCTGCTGCAAAAAAAGATTCAGGAATAAGAGCTCAACCTGTAGTAACTAATAAAGGCTATTAACCAACTAATATGAGTACATAATTTAACCTGACAATTCATCGGAAGATGGATATTTTGCTGCAGGCTTCTTTCCTGGTTTTCTACAGCATCCATCTGAATCTGAAGCATCATCCCAAGAACTGCTCGACTTTTCGGCACAATATGCGCATGGGTTCTCATCATGGGTAGGATTTTTCGTCCCAGCACGGCACGAGATTTTCTCCTCGCCATGGGAATCAAACACGGTAACCTTGAAGCAGGACATTCCAAGGTGTCGAAACACCAAGAAATAGTTCTCTTCCATCTGATTGGCACCAACAAACGCCTCCCATCCAGACCGCAGAATCATTTCGTTCGGCTTCTTGGCAACTCCAACATCAAATATCTGACCAGTAGGGGCTTCTAGTTTGATGGTCCCAGAGATCTTTCCTCCGAAATGGTCCACCAGCCTCTCTGGTACGACCTGCAGCGAGCAGCAGTGGTGGAACCAAGGCTCAAAAAGAAAAGAATGCAAACTCTACAAAGCTGAGGGAGTAAAAGAAATTGAGCCAACATACCATGCTGTCTTTGAAGTTACCATGCATCTGCATGATGAACTTCGCCTTGCTGTTGCAGCACTCGTAGGGATTGCTCATCTCGACCGGAGCCTTCCTGCGAGATACCACAGCTGTTTAATTACCATGTGAACCAAATAAGAACCAATGCTAATAAGAACTGTTTACATGCTTGTCTAGATGGATAAAAACTCGCATACAGAAACAGGGATTCGGGATGAAAGGAGGAAGAAGACGCTTACTACACACGGTGCTGCACTTCTCCTGCTGCAACGGATTGAACTGAAATGGCGATACAACACAGCCCAGAAGCAATGCCTATTTATGAAGGGGGGCTCCACTGCTCCAGCCCAAAGGTTGCAAAACTTTAAGCGTGAATTTTATGCAGGGTTAATGGTATTGATTAACTGTAGAATAGTGGTGATATAAGATTTGGCACGTACGTGTCCGTTACTACTTGATGCCTTGATGAGAAGCACTGTCTGGATGTTTACCTTTCCGCATTCCGGGCTCTGCGTTTCGTCGAACAACTGGCGGGCAGACTCGGCCCATGACAGAGGCGGCGGGCGCAGTGCCGCAGTGCGCGAGTTTTTCTGGCGGGGAATCCGTGTCACCGGTGCTCGAGGTTTGCAGCCGGGGTGTGGCCGCGGGCACGACAACCTGGGGCGGCTTCGCCGGTGCGGTGCGACAGGGGATGGTGGTGGTGAAGTACGGCTCTGCTGGCTATTGGTTACCGCAAGGCAAGGCGGAGACTTGGCTCGCCGGCGCTGTGGCTGGCGACTGCGACATGGGCGGGTAGCAGAGGAAGAAGACGAGTGAGGTGTGCCATGTATGCAACTCCATTTACAGTGCTGGGAATGTTTACTGCGTCAATGTTGGAGCATCTCCAACAAGGCAAAAACACATCTCGACCTTTAGATGGTCTTTTAGTTCATTTTTTGCTATATTTTGTTTTGTAATGACTTAATTTGAAAATGAGATTTCATTGTTTTTTAAGCCTTTGATCACTATAGCCTCTAGGCCCGAGAGGTTTTGAAAATGAGGTGAGTTTCCTTACAATGTTTGCAACCATAATAGCATGACACTACAAAATGTGTGTGACTTTTAGCCTACTTCTATATTTAAATATGAGCTACAAATTGATTTCTTCCGATTCTAGTGATTAAATAAATCGCATAGTTCCGGGCTAGATTGTACTAGGGGAGGGTAATTTCATCTAGTTGTATAAATTGATGTACAAATAAAAAAAATCAGAGAGTTAAAAAAACCTAAGGTGTTAAAAGTACTGATTACAAGGAGTGAACACCGCCGGATTTTCAAGTGTATGGTGGATGGTAACTTTTGTTTTCTTCGTGTCACATGGCAAAGTTGGTAGGGCCCACACCAAAATTAATTTTCTGTTTTTGTGAAACTTCAAAAGATCCATTGAACTTGTGTTGTACGGCGGACTACATGTCATTGTCTTCATTTCGTTAAGATTTAAGCATGATAATCTAATGCTCGACATTACATCTATGCAATCCTTTGTAACTAAATATTGATTTTGCTGAGTTGGTCCTAAAAGTGGTTCACCTAAAAGTCGGTGAAGTGGTTAGCGTAAGGTTTTTTTGTGTGTAAAACCACAATTCTGGTTGTTGATGGAAAATTAATTACGATATCGAACACTTTTTAATATGTACGCAATGAACTGTTTAGGCTGCTTTCACGATTGGTAATTTGGTACACCATATGGTTGGTACTTGGATATCTCATGATTTTGTTGGGCATACAATTTGCTATATTTTTCTATCTACTCGAAAAAGGACAAACTAAAACTACAGAACAAATATGAATAATCCGAGTCAGACACGCTTTTGCCCAAAATGGAAGACACACTCATTCTTTTATTGTCAACAATAAGTTGTATTAAGCCACGGGAACTTTTACAAAGAGAACCCTACAAGAAATAGATTTTTTAATCCTCTACTTTCACAAGAAGGGGGTCTAATAAAATTGAGCAAACTCAATCATGTCTTTCTTCTATGTTGATGGTCCGATGAGGTCTGAAAACACGGTTGCCATCGATGATGCTTGCTGGGGACTACGCCACTTGGGTCGCCGCCAACGTGTAGCACTAGGGTGAAACCTAAGATTCTATGCAATGGCACTGCGGCCTGGAGGACGACGAGACCATGGTGCCAGCCGGATATCATAGCGCCGAGTGACCTCTGCAGAACATGACATCCATGTTTTGTGTATTTTTTTCTTTTATGGACCTATATGGAGTCAAATGGACTTGGACTTTTTTGAGGATTAATATTTCGCGAAGACGAACATTCTTGAGTCTTGGAACTTTGCAAACGGAGACTGGAAGTCCGAAAGAGGGCAGGTGGCGCGGGCCCCACCCCTAGCCGCGCCACCACCCCTATTTCCCTCCTCGATCGTCTATAGCCGTCCATCCAAAGCCCTACCTAATGGTCTTGATCTAAAAATACTTGTACAAAGGTCACCCGGCACATCTCAAAAAGGGGTGGAGCGTGCAAGGAGAAGGAGTCTGTCGTTGCCTTTCATCCGACGGTGATGCAAGGCGCATCCTACTGCTGGCGACCCGGGGTACCGGGGGATTTGATCCTCGGGGACGCTCATGGCTCATCACTTTCCTTCGAAAAAGCAAATATTGGTTGCATCCTGCACAAATGCATGACACAGCGAGACAAAGCTGAAATCGAAGCTAGAGGGAGTTCTGCAAAATTTGGAGCAGCAGTACAACACAAGTTTCATATCACGCACGGACCCGACGAAAACCAAACAAAACACAAACACAAACACACGGGCCAAAACAGAACAGAACACCTCTCCTTTCCCTCCCCGCTCTCTCCCTCTCCCTCTCTCTAGCTCCGGCCAAACTCCGGCGGCGCGGCGGCGCGGCGGCGAAAGCAGGAAGGACCGCCCGATGGGGAAGAGCAGGGGGCGGGCGTCCAGCAGCGGGCTGGCGGCGTCGCTGCTGCCGGAGGCCCAGGGCGCCGTCCCCGTCGTGGGGTTCGGGGGCTACCACGGCGCCTCCCGCGTCGAGCCCGCCGCCTCCTCCGCCGCCGACCCCGACGGCTCGCTCCGCCTGCCTCCCGTACGCCCCCCCTTCTCCTTCTCTCCCCCATAAACCCTAGCTACGACCCGAGCTCGTTGGCTGCCACGTAGCCGTGCTAGGGTTTTGCTCCGCTTCAGATCACCGGGAATCTCCGTCTCATGCGTTGTTGTTTCGCCGATTTTTTCCAGGACGTGGATGCCGAGGTGCTGCAGCACCTGAGGAGGCTGGGAAGGAAGGATCCCACAACCAAGGTCAGTCGCCCAGATTTCTCGCCCCATCTCCCGTTCACTTCCCCCTCTCTTCCTACCTTGGTGCCCCCTGCTTTTGCACAGTACTGCAATCTGCTACTAAATCGTGACTTGTACCTCAAATCCACTAGCAATTATTGCCTGCCTATAATTCTGTTGTCTGGAGAACAACACGCCATATAGTCATAACGTAAAAGGGAAATTTAGGCATGTTTGTTCTCTAACTGAAGTGAGGAAGATGTGGCTGGTACTGCACCGCACTCCAAGTTTTGATTCCTTCCCAAAAGCATATGCCGCGTTTGATGTTTCTTGACTATATTTAATAAATAAATTGGTAAAGCACTTACTGTATCAACACCGTATGGCTGGTGCTTCACATCGATTCTTATTGGAGGCAATCCTGCCACCACTCTTATTACCCCTGTTGCCTGAATCATGCTATCAGAAGGTTGATTACTCTCTCACTCACTTCTCTTTTCTTCTTCAATAATGCAGCTCAAGGCGTTATCTACGCTCTCTATGCTCTTTGCGCAAAAGCCTGGCGAGGAAGTCGTGCAAATAGTACCACAATGGGTATTTTCCTCATTCACTCTGCTTGCACTGCCATAGTAACATTATATTCCTGTGGTCCTCATCTGAGCATTAAGCGATGCTCTTTTTAGGCCTGAATTCAGTCTTTAGCAACAGCTGTAATGTTTCTGTGGGAATATGCCAGTTGCCATGGTATTCTTGTTTCCAACACGTAATGTTGTTTCATTCAATTCATATTAAACATAGCTGTAGATTAGCATCTGCCTCTCTGATCCGTTTAATCAGATTGAGTGTATATGCTAATAATGGATAGAAGGACGGAATGCACCGTTACTTCTTAAGTGTTTTGCTCGAGCTTTTGGTGACAGGATGTTGTTTTTCTGAGTATTTTGTTCCCTTTTTCACGTGGTGATACTTAGATTTATTTCAAGTTATGTTTATGCCATTTCCAGAAAGTACGTACCTGCAATATCTAAATTCTTTATTTTATAGGCATTCGAGTACAAGAGGTTGCTGCTTGACTACAACAGAGACGTTCGTCGTGCTACTAATGATACCATGGCTAGCCTAGTGTCGGCAGTCAAGTACGAACATTTCCTTTCATCAAACTGATATGCACGTGGTCCGTGCTGTACTGCTTTTATATTAAATGTGCTGTGGCTTTTGGTCCAGTTATTGTATGCTTATAATTAATTTTACTCCCTCCTTTCCCCAATACTTGATGTTGTTTATTTAGGATGTGTTTCTATTCTAAATACTTTGACACATTGAAGTCCCAGTGCATTCTCCTAAATTTCCCCTTCTATAAGATTTATCCATCTCCACTACATTGTTACTTCTGCTTGAGATATTACTGAAGGGTATTTTGGTCAGCGTGTATGAAAAATATGATCACATATATGTGTGTTTACACAAAAGCAACAAAATATTTAGAAACAGAGTAATCGTACTTTGCAAATTCTGTCAATCAATAATGGTCATTCATGTTTCAACTGAAATTTTCAGGAAGGGTCTAGCTCCACATCTCAAGTCTTTGATGGGTCCTTGGTGGTTTTCTCAGTTTGACCCTGCTACTGAGGTTGCACAGGCTGGCCGACGTTCATTTGAGGTGCGTATTATGATTATTCCTTTGTCTGGTTGATGATATTTCCTGCAAGTCATTGTCAACTGGAGCTCCATCTGGATTTTGCATTCATCTTCATCCGGGATGATTTTCTGCTGTAAACTAAAACCCACTAGCTTGGAATTACTAAAACCTAAAGCCAATCAACTACAAAATATTTGCCCTTGATGCAGTAGCATTAATTAAGCTCATTTTAAAACATAGTTAGGGCATGTTGGCCTAGTCTGCTGTTCATATAATTTTTCTTAGTTTACTTGTATTTTGCTCTTGAGGAATGTGTTATGTTGGTTTGTTATACTGACCTATTGATACATAAAGAAGTAAATGCTTTCACATTCTTAAAGTGTGATTATATGAGCATAGGTGCTGTGTGCACCATATCATTTGAGATAACTTGCAGATTTTAGAAATTTTAGAACATCTTTGATGTAGTGTGCTGTAACATGTGAACCTGCAAAACCATATAATTAAGACCCGCTGTGGCCTGTGCATGAAAAGCATATAGTCACCTTTAAACCGGTACCCATGCTCCACCCATGCTCGTATGACTTTCTAACTTTTTTTCTTATCTGTTTGTAGGCAGCATTCCCACAATCAGACAGAAGGATGGATGCCTTAATGCTATGTGTGAAGGAGACGTTTCTGTACCTAAATGAGAATCTTAAGTTAACAACACAAGCCTTATCTGACAAGGTTACACCGATGGATGAATTGGAAGATATGCATGAGAGGGTATGCTTTATGGTCTTAACCTGACATGCAATTTTTTAATCAGTTATCTTCATGTTTAACCTGTTTTGTTCTGAATGTAGTCCGATTTAAAGAATCTTAAGCTGCTATATGAATTGATCACTTTTGCAACCTTGCAAAGCAGATTGATTAGTGTGCGTGCAATCTGTTATACAGATAGACCTGTGTGTGCTCTTTGTGCTGTGCAAAATGGTTCTTAGATTTGTTATTGCTGGTTTTGTGGTAGTCGATTGTGCTCTGAATTTGTTGCTTGAGTGTATTTAGCATTAGATGCATCATTCACAACTTCTGCTGCTTCCTGTCATTACTACGAATCTATATGCGCGTAGAGACGCTGCACTACTCCACGGTCACCATGAGTGGCTTGCAGCAGGGGGAAGGGAGTAACCCAAATTTTACTGCACTTTCTTCCTTGCATGCACGGAGGCATAGAATGCTATTCCTCCAGCCAGACCGAGCAAGGTCTGTGGGAAATCAAAATAAAAAATCCTTTTCCCTGGCAACAAACTGCACCCTGCGGTATGGGCCATCGCCCTTGTTGGCAACCCAACTCTAACCGTGTGAATTTGGAGCAATTTGATCTGGTTGGCACACAGGTCCTTGTTTTAGTAAGATTTCAAGGTTCCTTCAAGAGTACGTACTAGGACATATCACTCAGACAGTTGGTTTGTTAGTTTATTTTGCTCAGTGTAGCCTCACCGATGCTTATATATTAGAGTGATAGTATTTACATACTTACATTGCGTGCCATACCTTCTTATAAAGGGACTTCACACTATGAAATGAAATAGTCAATAGTTATATAATTTTTTAAGAGCATTCATTATGTTTAGTTGTGGATATAATTATTGTTCTTCACATGTCATTTTATCTGTAAATGTCTACTGTGCTTCTAGTACCTGCCATTGACTTTTCTATCTCCCTGTGTTAGGTAATATCATCGTCACTGTTAGCAATGGCAACTCTTATTGACATTTTGTTAGGAGTAAAATTACAAAGTGATGGCGGTGACAGTATGAATACCGAAAGCAAAAGTCATTCAAAAGTTCGATCTGCCACATTGTCTTCTGCTGAAGCTGCACTTTCTATGCATAAATATTTTATTGATTTTCTGAGGTCTAAAAGTGCTGTTATACGGTCGGCTACATATACTCTGCTTACAAGTTATGTCAAATATGTTCCTAATGTTTTCAATGAAGAAGCCATGAAGATACTATCTTCTACTCTGCTTGGTGCCTTCAGTGAGAAGGACCCATTGTGTCACTCTGCTATGTGGGATGCAGTTCTTGTTTTTTCTAGAAGGTTTCCAGAGGCTTGGTCCTATTGCAATATTCAGAAGGTTGTCCTCAATCGGTTTTGGCAGTTCCTACAAAATGGATGCTACGGGTCTAAACAGGCCTCATACCCTCTAATTGTTCAGTTTTTGGATTCTATACCACCTAAAGAAGTTGCTACAGAGCAATTTGCTTTCGAATTCTTAAAACATCTTTGGGCTGGTAGAAACCAGAGGCAGTTATCAGCTGCTGACAGTTTGGCTTTCTTTACTGCCTTCAAACAGAGTTTTTTGTGGTTTCTTAAAAATGCGCCGAGGTATCCTTTTCAAATTTTCACTGGTTTATCAAATTTTGATTTCATTTTTTGCATGTTCTCCAGTTCCTTAATAATTACCCTTTTTTTCAGAAATTCTGCAGGAGATTCTTCAGACTATATTCGCAACAGACTTATAACCAATGTTCTTGTCAAAATGGTTTGGCAAGATTACCTTCAATTATCATTATCAAAAAACATGGATGTAGTTCCCAGTTTGTTGTCTCAAGAAGCAGCTACTGATGATCAACATCAATCTCATAAAAAGTCATTGTTGGCGGCCAATGTGCGCCACCCTATTTACTATTATCAGGATTTGGGGAAATGTATCGCTGAAATATTGGATGACATTTCGGTTACTGAAAGGCATTTGTTGGAAACTGCTTGTGAGTCTCTGTTGAGGGACTATTTGGACATAGTTCAGCAAGGGGAGAAGCTATCAAAATTTCAGGATCACGTCAACCAACTTGTATCTTTCTTTCGTTCTTTAGATATACTCGTTGTACAGAATGGCAGGACATGGCCGCTGGAAAACTTAGCAAGACTGCTGGTTGAACGTTCTCTGCCAGCTATTAAGTCAATGGTAAGCTAGGCCACTGAATTCATCCATCTTATGTTGACTCTTGTTTATTTCATTTCGGGGTATTTGTTTATGCTATATCATACCAACATGCAAATTTGGCAAATTAACTTGATTCAAGTTTTTTTTGATTTGATGCAGGACTCCCCAAGTCTTGTTGAACTCCTTTTAGTTTTGGTTGAAATATTCGGGCCTGCCCCCTGTTCTTGAAGAGTTCTGAGATAAATGATGATAAATCATATGTTGAGCCTTATCTGAGTTTATTCGATGCTGATTTTGTCCCTTGGTGCTTGGATGGGAAGTATAGCACCTGCAGCTCAAAGATTGATTTATTGCTTTCTTTAATTCAAGAAGAGTGCTTCTTTGACCAGTGGTGTTTGATCATCAAACACACTAGAGCTAAACAAAAGCAATCTGTCGATCATAAAATCTCACACACTAAAGACCAATTTGAACTGCTCACACTTATACTTCAAAAAGTCAGAGAAAGAATTGCTGGTGGAAAGATGAAAATTTTGCAGAGAAGTGGTTCCCTGCCAGAACATTGGCGACATGATCTATTGGATTCTGTTGCAGTTTCTGTCTTCTGTGATCTGCCTGCTACAGATTCTCATGTACATTTTCTATGGTATGCACGTCTAACTTTATCTGCTCTATCATATGTTTTCTTGTTTGCTCACACATTCCGTGGACTAGTTGTTTCTTCAAATTTCTATCGAAAGTATAAGTGACGTGGGCTTACTAGCCAATAGTTATAGTTCATTTTGATTACCCAATAGTTGAAACTGTTCCTTGAAATACATAGCTGATGTGGGCTTGACTTGAACTTTATGATATATGTGAAATTGTAGTGCTGCACTTGGTGGCTCCAGTCAAGATGATCAAATTTGTTTTCTTTCTGCTGAGGCTGTTTGCAAAATTCGTGGATCCATTTTGAAGTCTTTGGCATCGGTACTCATCACATCAACTTTTGAGTGGACAAAGTCTTCACGTTTTCTGTTGTTGCCCATGGAACATGAGCATTCCAAGATTCTAGGGGAACAGTCCTTGTCAGCAAACCTTGAGATAGCTCAGCTTGCTTTTCAAGTTCTCGAGCGTAGCTTGTTTGCCCTAAAGACACATGAGGAAGATTCTGTTTTTTCTCATATTCTGTCTGCTCTGTTTATCATCGAATGGGAATGCAGCATGGCTTTAGTTCTTGCAGAAGAGAGTGATTTGAAAGGTCATAAGGAAGAAATCAATGTTGAGGCTTTGATGTGCAATACTTCAGATGATCATTTGGATGAGACAGTACATCTGAAGGCTAACCTTGCAGAACGTATACATGCTTTTCGCCAAAGCTTAATTCCATCCTTTTGGAACGACCTTCATTCAGGCACTTTGAATAGGCTGGTGAATATTCTAGCTCAGTCTGTCAGGTATGCTGTATTTGACACGGTAGACTTGCCTATTGATAGGACAGCAGTCTTATGTTCTGAGTGGGTGGTGGACATGTTGAGACTCATTTGTCTTGATCACATAAAGTTGCAAAGCTTTTTTGATGCTTTGTTATCTGAGGGAGAATATTGGCCGCTCTGGGTGAAACCTTCTTTACAGAATGGCCATGCATCAGTGAAGATCCAACGCGAGCCGCTTACAACAGATGAAACTGTAAGAATCTGTTTCTTTTTACCTCCATCCCACCAGCACTAGTGCATATTTCTGTTTGCACACTTATTACTAGCCATGCTCCAGTTCTCATCTACAATAGCATGCTCTCTCTCATTTAAATATCTTCTGTTCTAAGAATTGCATTTCTGTGCATTAACCAGAAATAGCACTTACCTATTTAGAATTGTTCAGCCAGGAAATATTCTAGTTGATATGTACTCCCTCCATCCTAAAATATAAGGCGTATAAGTTTAGTCAAAAGTCAAACCCAACTAAGTTTGACCAAATATTTACGAAAAAACATAAACATCGACAATATTGAATAAACATATTGTGAAAATATACTTTATGGTGAATCTATTGATACTGCTTTAGTATTCTAGATGTTCATATGTTTTTGTATAAACTTGGTCAAACTTAGAAGATGCTGACTTCTATAAGTAAACTTATACGCCTTATATTTTGGGACGGAGGGAGTAATAACTATTTGTGGCTCCGGATGCCTGAGTTGTGAAATTCCGTTTAACAATATATATCATGCCTGACACCATGTGGGGCTGTGCGCAGGGCTAGGCCAGAGATGGCAGGATGAGTCTTAGCCTCATTATCTTTTCCTTCCTTAATTAATTGCAACGTGTTCAGAAAATACAAAACGAACCCACACAAAATTTGACTGAAGGAATACATAATTAAATATTCTTATGCAGAATATAAAAGCTTGAATAAAAAATTCATAATAAAATAAAACAGTATAAGTTTGCTTGCCATGTCACAGGCTCACAGCTACATTCCAGGAGCTGGGGCTGTGATACAGTAGTATTGACAGAAGAATTGCACAAAATTTGTGAAGAATTGGCCATTACTATACTGTTGTATTACTATTGTGCAAAGAAATAAATGCACTTAACATGGTTAATTCGTTTGATGCAGGAACTTAAACATCAGCGGTTCGTTGCTTTTGTTGACAAGCTTGTCCTAAACCTCAGCTTTGGTGAAGTGATTTTAGCACCTCTTTCTTCCTTCTCTAGAGCATGGGTTGCTGCAGAGATGATTTGCACTTGGAACTGGAAAGGAGGAAGTGCATTTAGCACATTCTTACCTTCTCTTGTTCAGTACATGAAAACAGAGCCAGGTCTTGAGGTCAGCTTCGTGTCCCTGTTGCTTGACACATTGCTAGAAGGGGCCCTTATGCACGAGAGTAGTGACTGGGCACTGTTCAATTCTTGGCACCTCTCTGACAGTGAGATTGAGAAAATTCAAGACCGTTTTCTGCGTTCTCTTGTGGCTTTGTTATTTACTGCTTACACCAAGGAATCTGTTTTGAGAGAATCCGATGCACATGTACTTTTTGAACAGCTACGGAGTAGTCTTTTTATTGGTTCAGCAGTAAATAGAAAATGTTTAAGGACTCTTCCCTTTGTCATGAGTACAATCATCAAGCCCTTGACAGAAAAAGTGAGATTGAATGAAGCTTCTCCGTGCACTGATTTGTTGGGGAAAAGCATATTGAGTTGGCTTGAGGAAGCCATCTCTTGTTTGTCATCGAGCCCAAGGGAAGTAGCACAACAAGGTAGGCTGCATTCTAATTCTTACAAATTATACTACTATAATTTGCTTTTACAATCAGATAATATGTCATCTGTTACCTTGTCAGATATCGAGGATTGGATGCAAGTGGTGTTATCTTGCTTCCCATTGAAGATAACAGGAGGAACATCAAAACTGATAGTTAAGTTTGAACGTGAGATCAGCGATGCAGAAACATCATTACTGCTTACTTTGTTTTCGAGGTACCAGACTTTCTATGGTAGCGCAGATCCATCTCTGTCCTCTAGGGAAACTATCCTATCAAAAACTGTTGAACTTTTGGGAGTGAAACTAACAGCAGTTATGGTTGGTTATTGCTGGACAAAACTTGGTGAAACTGATTGGTGTTTTGTGTTCCGTATTCTACGTAAGTGGATAGAATCGTCTGTATTACTTGTTGAAGAAATGACAGACAACATCAATGATGCTGCGGTAAACCAGACATCCGCTCAAGATATCTTGGAGAAGCTTAAATTGATAGCTTGCACTATGGAAGACCTAACATTTACTTTTGCTGAATCCGCTTTGGTTACACTGTGCCACCTCAACCTTGTTGACAATCTCCATGAAACAGATAATTCCCCAAATCTGCAGCTTATTAGGTCAGGGGAGTATGCAGAGAGTAATGACAAGATGATGGAGAATATCCTCCGTTTGTTCTTGGCTTCTGGTGTTTCAGAAGCAATTGCGGGATCGTGTAGTGAAGAGGCTTCATCCATCATAGCTTCAAGTCGTGTGGATCATCTGCATTTCTGGGAGCTAGTGGCATCATTCATCATCGATGCTTCACCGCAGATTAGAAGATCTGCACTGGACTCCATGAAACTGTGGGGGCTTACCAAGGAATCCGTCAGTGGACTATATTCAATTCTTTTCTCCTCAGAGCCAATATCTCATCTACAGTTTGCAGCATACTCTCTACTTATGTCTGAGCCGCTCTGTCAACTTTCATTAGTCAAAGGGTCATCTGTAGGAGAAATAGGAGAAATCCCTTCGTCATCTCAGGAGTCTGAAATGGGTCAAAATATTGAGTCGATACCAGATTCCGAGAAGGCCCTATACCTCAGAGATGAATTAACGGCCTTGATTGAGATGCCTACTTCTGAACTGGTCAAAACGGACCTGGTTGCTCTAGAAAGGGTATAATATAATTGTGATTTAAGTTTAGCTATATCTCATTTCAGCTGTATTTCTTAGTTTATGTGCTAATGCCCTGTTTTTTCACTCACTAGGTTAATGTCTTTGTTGCCTGGGCATTGGTGTTATCCCACCTGCAGTTACTGCCATTATCATCCGCTACCAGGGAAAAAGTACTTCAGTATGTACAAGATAAGATTAGTCCGAGCATATTGGATTGCATTTTCCAGCATATCCCATTAAAGACTGCTGCACCTAGCGGGAAGAAAAAAGATGTTGAACTCATGCCTGAAGCAAGAGCTGCTGCCGAAGCTTCTAAGGGTGCCATCACTACATGTTCACTGCTGCCATATGTGGAATCTCTTTGGCCTGTTGGGGTTTTGCAAATGGCCTCACTTGCAGGGTCATTGTATGGGATGATGATTAGACTACTGCCTTCCTATGTACGCACATGGTTTACTAGCTTGAGAGATCGTTCGCTGTCCTACTCAATCGAGTCCTTCACTAGAGCATGGTGCAGTCCTCCTCTGCTACTAGACGAGTTCTCTCAGGTATGGCATGACATTTTTGGCTTTACGTTTTCTTGTTGGCCATGCTTTATTAATTGTCAAAATACTCTGCTGCTTAAATTTATCGGCCACTCAGCCCTGATTTTAGAACAATAATCTGTTACCCACAAAACAGAGATGTTCACCGATAATCTTTGGGGTTTAGTAGCACTATTATTCCACATATAGTTAGCATTGTAGTGTGAAGATAGTAACTGAAGGGAAGTAAAATAAGGTGGTATGTGCTTGTATGAAGATTGGACAGAGAATTGAATTTGGTTCCTGAGATCTGTGGGCAGGTATTCAGTCACACTTTGATTCATGTAACTCTGAATGGTGTTTCTTTACGTCATTGAGTAGTCATAATATCTTCTCAAGATGTTCAAGTCAATATACAATTTGGTATGAAGTACACTGAGAAAGAGGATTTGCAATTTATAGTAAAAACCTTTAAAAAATCCTTCACATCTTTCCCTTGGAATATCAGTCTGAGGCTCTATCTGGTGTACACCATTCAGCAAACTGTTATTCTGAAAACATCTAGTTCTGTGTTAACTAAAAATCATAGTGAATAATATATGCGGCTACTAATACCGAGGACTCATTCCTTTATAAACAACAATTTGTCTGCCCATAACAATGATTTGTCTCACATTGCAGGTTAAGGAATCTATTTATGTTGATGAAACTTTCTCAGTTAGCGTAAACCGATCGGCTTACGAAATCATTGCTACATACAAGAAGGAAGAAACAGGTATCGATCTTGTCATACGTCTTCCGAGCTGCTACCCTCTGCGGCACGTTGACGTGGAGTGCACGAGAAGCCTGGGCATCAGCGAAGTGAAGTGCAGGAAATGGCTGCTCTCTCTGACGTCATTCGTCCGCAACCAGGTAAACATCACAAAGAAGCGGAAAGAAAATGTTAAATGCCATTGTTGATGACGATGACGTAACGTGGTTGTGTTTGTCGATGCAGAACGGCGCGATCGCGGAGGCGATCCGGACGTGGAAGAGCAACTTCGACAAGGAGTTTGAGGGCATCGAGGAGTGCCCGATCTGCTACAGCATCCTCCACACGAGCAACCACAGCTTGCCGCGGCTGGCGTGCAAGACGTGCAGGCACAAGTTCCACGGCGCCTGCCTCTACAAGTGGTTCTCGACCTCCAACAAGTCGACGTGCCCGCTGTGCCAGACCCCCTTTTAGAAATGGTGATCTGTTAGGAATCAGTTACGGATTATTTTGCTGAGAGAGGAGTACATCGTCGATAGGTGTATAATATTCACTAGGATCGATACTTGTTTTGTGCTGTGTGTTTACAAGTTTTAGCTGGGGGATGAACGAACCTAGTCAGTTTTGGAACCAAACCTCACGGTTGCTTAAGCATGTACTGCAATAGTGTAGCTCTTGTATGGCGGTAATTTTGTTTCGCACTTGGCAGCATACATTGCTTTCGAATTGATTATCTCATCGGAAACAGAGTAAATGTCTCAGCTGCGATATCATGCTTTTGTTTTGAAAGCTGCTGCGTCTGTCTGTTCATTCACTGAAGGACACTTGTGTACATGTTTTGAACTCTTGGTATATTGTGGTACACCTATTCGGGTTGAATGGTACTCCAGCTTCCTGATTATTTTTTACATCATGATTGGATTCCAAACTGTATTCAATTTCATGTCTGGAGACCTTAGAGCATCTCCAGTCGCGTCCCCCAAACCGCGCCGGATCGAGCGTTTGGGGGACGTGTTTCGTTCGTGCCGCGTTTGGGGGACGTCGCTCTCCAGCCGCGTCCCCCAAACGCCGCCCCCAAACATTTAAAATAATTTTTCTGGCATTTTTATTTCAATTTCCACAAACTAATACATAATTGGGAACGTGGTTTACACGAAGACATAGTTTGGAACATGGTTTTCCACAAACTAATACATAGTTTGAACCATGGTGGACACAAATATAAAATATTGCAAAGAAACTAAACCTAACTAGGCCGTGCATCGAAGGTTTCGTGTGTTCGCTGCTAAGAAAGAACACTCGAGGGCACACCAGATCACCTAAGCCGGAAAATCCAGCGGGAGGATGGTGCCCTTGTTGGTTCTACCGATGAGGCGAACAGGCGAAACCGTGCACGTATTCGCCGCGAAGAAACAACACTCATTCGGTCGTCCTCCTCGTCGGTGCCGTCGTCGTGGGAGTCCCCGTCGACGTGGTAGTCTCGGAGGCGGCGCCTCTCGTCGAAGACCTTGACGCTCATGTCCCCGTTGCCGAAGTAGGAGAACACGAGGATGAAGCCGGCTTCGAGGCTGTGGTGGCGCGCGAACTTCTCCCGGCCGATGTTGAGGTACATCTTGCCGCGCGCGTCGTAGATCGCCTTGACGATCCACCGGCGGTAGCCGCACGAATGCTCCCGCGGATGCATCGTGCGCGGGCGTACGCCGCCGACGTACTCGGCGAAGGAGTCCGGCGGCCTGCGGATGCCGCGCGGGTCGCCCTTGAGGACGTGGACGAACTCGAACGGGACGTCCGGCTCCACGTCCATCTCCGACGATGAAGACGACGGCGTGGGAGGCGACGGCGAGCGTTCGGCTATGCCGCGGCCACGACCACGACCACGACCACGGCCGCGGCCGCGAGGTCGGCCTCCGCCTCTACCAGACATAGCGTCGAGTCTTGTTGAGAGATGGTGGCGGCTAGGGTTTGGGAGAGAGGCGCTAGGGTTTGTGTGTGAGAGGGACGATGAGAGGCGCCCCTTTTTATAGGCCGGAGGGAGGCGGAGGAGCGGGGGCGCTCATAACGCCGGCACGCAGAGCTAGGCGCGACGGGACGCGTCGGCTGCGCCCTCTGCGGGAGCTGCACCGTCGGCTGCGCGCCAGTAACTTCCGTCGCGAGGTAGGCGACGGTTAGGTTTAAATTAATTGTGCCGGCGACGGGTCAGCCCCGCCACTCCCCGCCTCGCTTTCGTTGTGTCCGGCGTCCCCGGAGCGTCCCCTGTGGGACGGGGACGGGCTCGGGGCGCCGGACACCATATAGGGGCGCGCCGGACAAAAAAGGGCTTTGGAGGACGCGGCTGGAACGCATTTTCTGTCCGGCGCGCCCCAAATCCCTTTGGGGGACGGTTTGGGGGACGCGACTGGAGATGCTCTTAATCCTGATGCTCATTTGTCTCTGTACTTTGCTTTTGATTAATATGAAGCTACTGTTTTTTTTTGTTTTGGGAATGGTCAGTTTTATGCGATTACTCTACTGACTAGAAGTAGAGTAATGCCAGATCTGAGTATCAGGATAGTCTTGGCAGTTCATCCTCATACGAATTCACTTCTTTGAGAGTCGTGCTGGTCGAATCACTCAGTTTCATCATGTTTCTCCACGAATTCATCGAAGATTAAAAAGTTCAAGCACACCATTTCCGCAAACGTAGAGACAGTAATTAGCTCAGTATTTTTTTTCTGAAAGAGTAATTAGCTTAGTTAACAGGGTTTATGATGCAAAAACGCCGTCCACCCACACCCACTCGAGAGCAGCAAGGTCAGGCTGAGACCCGCACCCGCGACCCGGATCTGGCCGAACCGAATCCCGACGAGCATTCGCACCGGCGGCGAAGATGGGCGGCGACCATGGCGGCCACGGCGCTGGAGGGGGCGACTTCCGGCAGAAGGTGTGGAGCATGACGGGCGGGCCCAACTGCCGGCCCGTCCACTGGCGCCGCAACACCGCCATCGCCATGCTCGGCGTCTTCCTCGTCTGCATCCCCATCGCCATGAAATCCGCCGAGCTAGAGGTACCTCCCCGCCTACCCCCCGCTGCCCGAACCCCACCAAACCCTAGTCATCCCCCCCGATGGTTCTGACCTGGCCATAATCTAATCGGGAGACGAGATCTGCCCCTGTGGGGAATTCGGCTCTGCATTTGGGTAGCAGGGACAGGTAGAAATGTGCAAGTGATGTCTAGCAGGGGATTCTGCTCCGTTTTGGGCTGCATAAATCGATGGTTTGAGTGCTTCTATTGATCCTAGGTAGGGGACTGACTGCGTGATTCGACATGCATTTCCTGGATGGTAGGATATGATGGTGTTTACTACGCTACTGCTACTCTGCTCTATGTGGCAGCGACGCTTATTTAGTTGGTAGTATTCAACTGCGTACAAATTCTCACAACTGAACATGTGCTTTCGGTGATGCGCTGGATGGAACCTTATAGCGGAACTTGATATACAGTACAGTGTGTGATAACCAGTGTGTGTGCTGATTAAGACGTGTCTTTCTCACATGCTAGACAATTGAGAGGTCGGCCGAATTCATCGATGTCACTGATATCAAGGTTCAGAAAAGCGCTAAGCGGCAAGCGAGCGGTGAGGCACCACTCAGATGAATTGAAGATTAAGCGAGCTTAAAGCTGAAGTGTTCTGTACAGACAGAAAACAATGAAGGAATTGTGGACATCTAGGAACAGGGAAGTAGAGGAGAGTGGCGCTTGTTCCAGGGAAGCAGAGGTGGCAGAGGCAGGGAAGGGGGCTACACCAGTAGCGCCGTCATTGTTGATGTGCATGTGTGCGTGAAAGTGAAGAATTGAGAGAAAGAGATGGGCATAGTAGATGGATGGCTCATATTAGAAATGAGAGATGGCTCAGATTGGGTTAGCAGACTAGGGTTTGATAACGGGTTTTACTGGGCCAACTCTGTAGCAGGAAAGAGACCATTAGCACGAGGCTCATACGCCCTAATTGCGCTATTGGGCCTTACCAACGCTTGAGTAGCTGCTTAGGGCCTAAGCGAATCGTTTTGCCGTCGCTCAGCGCTTAAGCGCGCTCTTAGTTCTGCTTTTTTGAACCATGACTGATATAGATCAACTTGATGGCATGCATAACTTCATATAGCATTTCATAGTAGTGGCACTACCGCACTAGGTTGAACAGAAACAGAGCAGCGTTTTCGTCTTTTGAATCTCCTATTGATGCATTACTCTGACTAAAAAGTGTCGGAAGGAGAAAGTCAAAGACGGACTCGAAACTAGCAGATGATGAATATAAAGATGAAAGATTGAATGCTTTATCGGAGATAGGGTTTTGACTTGGGCTCGAAGAGCTCTCAAATCCCTAATGTATCGAAACCTGATGATAGGACAACTGGTAGGCGGCTCGTCTCATGCTTCTTCTCTCTAGTGCGAGTACTAATCCTTTAAGCGATACCATGTAATGGATATGTATAGCCATATATGTTTACCTTTAGAATAAAAGATTGAATGCTTTATAAAGATGAAAGATTGAATGCTTTATCAGAGATAGGTTTTGACTTGGGCTTGAAGAGTTCTCAAATCCGCATCGAAACCCGATGATAAGACAACTGGTAGGCGGCTCGTCTCATGCTTTTCTCCTCTCTAGTGCGAGTATTAATCCTTCAAGCGATACCATGTAATAGATATGTTTACCTTTAGAATAAATCAGGTCTTTTACAGACTTCACGTGTGCCATCTGCTGTTTCCGAATAGTTTGTGGATGATGCGCAGGATACGGTCTAGTGCTGATTGCAGAGTAGACATAGCATTAATCTGGCTTCCTACGTAGTTGTGACTAGTCCTAACAATCCGTGTTGGAATTTGTTACAGACCTGTTTGTTAAACTCATCTTCGTTGAAATTATTACGTCCAAGTATTGCGGTGATGCTTTCAAGTTTCAACCTCTTTACATTGACTGATAGGTGTGTTATTGGAAAGCTGGCTGCCATGGTACACTAATGAAATATATATGATGTTCTGAAACAGAGTTCACTGCCACACCTTGAATTCAAATGTTATAGCAAAATGGTTCTTAGTAGGTTCCCCTTTTTTCTTTTTCGTCGAATGGTTTTCACCTATATCAACCTTCATATGAGGCCATGCTGATGCCACAACTGCCATTATAGTAACATGATCTACTTCTTTGTTGGGTAAGCAAGTGCTAATGGGTTTAATACTTCTATGCAGCAACGCCCGCATCACCCAGTCCGCCCAATCCCATCTCAGCTTTGGTGCAAAAACTTTGGCAAAAAGGAGTACTGAAGGCCGCACCGACTTGCATGGAGTAGCCCTGGTTATTTTTTACCTTCTTTTGTCATAATCGAATATGTGCTCAGCAGTGAACGCTGGAAGTACATCCTTGGGCTTGTATGCTAGATGTGCTATGTAACTCTTTCGACTTTTATTATCACATACAAGGAGTGCCTGTTTGCAGTTCAAATAAACTCGTGATGCATAAGCTCTGGATTTACTTTAGGGTCTAATGCGGAAGCCACTATGGGTTGATCCTGTTGTTAAATTTTAATGGTTTCTTGCATTCCTGAACTTATGCCTTCGATTCATTTGAAATATATGGTCACCGCGATCTCTGAACGACGACAAGTATTGAAAATATGTTTGATCCTCTTGTGAGGTGTCTGGTACGCGTTCTAATTGTGGTGCCGTTTTGGTCTCGTCCTTGCTGGTGTTTTAGTTGTATAATCCCAATTTTAGTGCTTTCTTGTATCATCTCTGCCTGTACTTGAGCACGTCAATTGTGAGAAATGTATCCATCTTCAAAGGAAAAGGTTAAGTGCCTGTACAATATTATTATGTCATGAAGGCAGTCAACCGATCTACTACCTTTCTAAAAAGACACATGAACTAGAATAGAACATACAAATCAGAAGAGGTCTCAAACTAGCTACACTGCATCCCCCAACGCACGTTACAAAAACCCGAAATTCAATATAAATTAAAAAATATTCAAATTTTGGGATATTCACTTTGGCTCATAGGAGCATTTGCTCCCATTGTGTGAATCAACATTTCGAAGTGTCAAAAAATTCTAAACTAAAAATTTTCATGTACATCTACACATTTTATGTTCGTACACAAGTTTTCAAAAAAAACTATAAAATTTTGTGGCTCCAGTAAAAAAGACAAATTTTGATGCTATAACACTACTACGTACAGGACATTTTTTTGTCTTTTTTGTACACGCCACATAGAATGTTGTTTCTCCATGAAAACTTGTGCACTAACATAGAATGTCACGATGTACAACAAAAAATTTATGTCAGAATTTTTTGACATTTTTAAAATTGTTTTTTAATTATTTTGTATAATAGGAGCATTTGCTCCTATGAGCCAAAACGCCACTCAAATTTTGTCATATATTATAAAGTTGAATGAAATTTGACAAAATTTAATTTAAACTAAAACGTATACTAGAGTAGACTACTCACTGTCAGTTGGGGGCGCGGGACTAGCCAATCTCGTAGTCATTCTACACCTGCCTCTCGACCCAGTCTGCATGAATCCTGGCTTGACACATCCATGAATGCAATATAGCCACGGACAATCGCAGCGCTACAATGCGGCGTTGAGCCTACAGTGTCGCACGCCTCAGGCCTAACTCCTCGTTTTGGGTGACTCGCCGAGCCTCGCGAGTGGCGGCCTCGTCGAGGCTCTAAGCGTTGAGGTTGATGATCCTATGCCACTTTGGTGGCCATGAGGAGCCAACCAGCCTCCTCCGACGGCGTCCCAGGAGATGTCGATGACACACTCTAGTAAGGGCCTTGTTGGCCTTCTCGAGGGCTTAGGCGGCGTTTCTCTGCCCCTGCATCATTTGGTACGCGACGAGCAGTGCTGCCTAGTCTGGTTCCATCGGCTCTAGGCTCTCGCACCATTGATCTTCCTCCTCTACCGCCTCGCGCATGGCTGCTGCCTTGTTAAATTCGTCGAACTAGAACTCATTTTCCGAAAAGGGCTAGCCTACCAATCACACCCATAGCGTGGAAGGGGCTAGCACTATTGCACTAGTTAAAAGTGTCAGTTGTTCATCAAAAGTACATAACTTTTTCCAACAGAAAAAAGTACTCCCTCCGATTCATATTACTTTACAGTAATATAGATATATCTAGACACATTTTAATTATAGATATATCCATTTTAGTGGCAAGTAATATGGATCAGAAGGAGTATATAGATTTTTTTGGCTTAGATAAATCAGTTATAAAATCCAAGTACGTGGATTATGTGAGGCTTAAATAAATTATGTAATTAGTCCGTAGTTAGCATAGTAACATATGCTCTGTGGCACCTGGGTCATATCAAGTTGGGTGAACCCAAAAAATAAATTGTTGGCCAGTTCATACATAATAGCTAAGACGATAGTAAAATTCATGTTATCCGTACGCAATGTATAACCTAGTCAATTTCGATGAAGACACCAATTTTTTTTTTTTGAGTTTTTGAAGACACCGATTAAAAGTATATAGTATTGTTAGATACACAATGAATTTATAAGCTTAAAGGTAGGTGAAGAGAATACTGGGGTAAATTAAAGTCCTTTTGGGGATGAAGAAGACTGATATTTTGTCATCGTCATGGCAAGGCAAGACCTGATGTAATTTTTTGGGGGTGAAAAGAACACCTGAAATTGTAAGGTCTGGATTCTGGGACGTGATTTGTGGGCTGCCCTTGGCAGTTGACTTGCTCTGGCACATGTATTGTTTAAAGTTCGCGCGCGCCTTGTCATAGTCACGGCAACTACACAGTAGGTTTGACCACAAAGAGACGACCGACTTGTTGCACTCTCGGTTAATTATAGGTATCCCCTGCCTGTGAACTGTCTCGGAGGTCCTCGCCGATTCAAGCAAGAAGTAGTCACAGGCAGCCCAGCACGTTCTTCTTCTCCCCTTAACTTGTCTCGTCCCAAGTCTTATATGGATTTCAGTGAGTTGTGTGCAGCGTGCTGATTGCTACCCATCGGCGGCGACCGCCCACATCCACCGCCGTAGAGAACGTACGGCCTAGAAGGTAGAACTTCTTAGTATCTCTCTCTGTCTTTCTCTTTGATGGTGGCTTTGATGCATGTCTTGTTCTTTCTTTCTTTTAATCCTTGGCGATTTCAGTTCGTCAGCGCCTACCTTGACGTACAATTGCATAGTCCTTGAGTTCTTTCTAACCTAAAGTTGTGCTAGCTTGCTCCTCGGGAGTTGGGACGATGGTGGATCCACTGAGCCTGGTGACCGCGATCCTGACGGCGGTGCAGCTGATCAGGAGCGCGGCGTCGACGGCGAGCCAGAACAAGGAGAAGTGCCTGGAGCTGGCGGAGCGCGTGAAGAACCTGGGCGAAGTCCTGCCCAGCTTCGCCCACGCGGCGGCGAACGACGCCGCGACGGCGCGCGTGCTGGAGAGGCTCAAGGACGCCGTCGGCGAGGCGCTGACGCTCATCCAGTCCTGCAAATCCGCCGGTACGTTCTCCGGTAAGTACAGCAGCAGGAAGGCCGGCGACCTGGACAGCGTTGACAAGCGGATAAACAACTGCATCATGGACCTCAGCCTCATCAACCAAGCTCGCATGAACATCGGAGCAGCAGCTGGGGATGGCAAAGTCCCAGCAGCTCAAACTGGTGCACATGTTGACCACCACAGCTCCTACTATCAAGCGCAAGGTGGAGGCGCCTCCACCGCCCATGTTGCCTCGCCACCGACGCCTACGCTGCAGCACGCATGGAGTACACCACCGAGCTACTACCAGCAGCCACCCCCGACGCCGACTCTGCAGCACGCATGGAGTACACCGCCGAGCTATTACCAGCCACCCGGCTACGTTCAGTATGTTCCAGCTGGTCCTCCTCACTACGCAGCTTCTCCAGCCCCTCCGGGTTCTAATCTATCTTCTTATTGCACGCTTCCAACAGTCAACAAGATCATCAAGCGTGTGTTCCGCTAGTTCTCGTCGCACTTTGCGTCATCTTCTCTTTGATTTTGTTGTAAATTAGTTGAACTGTATGCCAATGAGTTTGCTCCGGCATCTCGTAAGTATGATTTCGTCTCATAAGGTCATTTAGGGCCCGCTGAGTTTTTCCTATGATTCCGTGTTGCGGGCTAGGGGTAAACATTGTCTCCACTATCCTATTTTTCGAAAGAAGCTTAAATCCAAGCCTCTTTATAAAAATGTTGTACATAATTTTTTTTATATTATTCAACAAAGCTTTACGAACACGATAGTGTATTAATCAACTCGAAACCACCTCCTTGTCTTGGCGACAAGGGTTGCTACATCTATAAACTTGACAGCTTCATGATCACGGACATATGTCATGACCTAACATCTAGACACATGCATCATCTAAAATTGGAGCACCCGTCCAACGGGCCTTTCAGCGCATATCGTATGCGCAACTTGAGAAGTTATTGCGGCTATCTTCCGTCAACCCATCTTCAAAAGAGATCAACACACTAAACTTGTATCAGCGCTAGACAGCATCACCGTCATGCGTGCGTCTATCATCAAGGAAGAAACCACGCAGGACCCCTCCAGCTAGCACCAACTCAAAAAAAAAATGATGTCCACGGGAGGTAGTAGGGCGTCAGGCGCCACCACCATCGGATCCATAAGACCTAGTTGATCTAGGATTTCACTTGGAGAAATCCGCAGGGGGAGAGCTACTGCAACAATGCCTTTGACAAGCCAACGACGCAAAGATGTTGTCATCATACGCCATGAGCTAAGTTGACGTTGTTTTCACCATCAGATGCTCCTCGCCGAGCCCGTAGCCACCTAGATCGCCACCAACTGTTAGGTATGTTCCCCCACCATCATTTGGAGCTGCTGCCCTGGCTTTCGATCCGCAGACCCCAGAGGGTTGCGGTTCTCCCGCACCAAGTGCCATCAACACCATAGATTGCTCCAGCCGCACACGCCTCCTATCGCGAACCTAGGCTTTGAAATCACATGATTCGTGCCCTAGGCGCCGTCACATGGAGGCACCTTCTGGCCAGCCATCTCTAGTGAAGGGGACAAAATCAAAATATTACTAACACCGTTCCATATCCAAACGCACTGACGAAATAACATTTTACCACAAACCAAATGATATATGTCCAATGTTAGTATACAACTAGAGCCAACATTTCCATGTTAATTTACTGACTCCAACGTACCTAGCTACTTTCAGATCATGAGATGGTGGTCAGTCACCCCGGTTGTTAGAACTGAAATAGGAATAATTCCACTCACATGGACATCTCGATCGTAGATTGTCAAATCCTTAACTCATTCCCATTGGTTGCCTTTTAACGAAATGAAAATTGCACTTCTCAACTTGAGCAGAAGACATAGTCTTCTCCATCCCAAAAATACTTAATGCACGAATTATTCTCTTCACCTACCTTTTTTTTTTTTTTTTTTTTTTGATAAAGGATGCTTTATTACTTTTGGGAAGCAATTACATCCAGCCTCTGCATAACCAGGATGCACACAGCCGTTTATGATAGTCAAGTCTAGAATAAAAAGATGTAAAACTAGAAATTAGGCGAAATACATATCGGAACGATAAAATGTAAAACGCCTATGATGGGGGTGGGGCTTCAATCCGTAGACTATGCTGCCACCCATGTAGGGAAAAAGTATCCCTCGCCGTAGCCTCCAAACGTGTACAGACCTCCGTAAATAGGTCTCGGTTCTCCATACGCTGAAGAGGCAACCACGAACGAAGAATCCCCGTACATCTGTAGATAACCTGCAACAAAGAGGAGTTAATGTCGTTAAAAATCTTGTCATTTCTACTCAGCCAAAGCGCCCAGATTACTGCTAGCGCCCCCACCCTAAGAAGCAACTTGAACCTTGAATCTATACCATGAAGCCAATTACCAAAGACATTGGCCACACTAGTGGGAGGATACAAGGTAGACGCTACTTGGATGACGAGACCAAATAGATCTCGCAAGCCGGCACTGGAAGAATAGGTGTTTAATAGTTTCATCATGATGACAAAAAACACATCTAGAGCTTCCTTGCCAATTCCGCTTAACAAGATTATCTTTGGTGAGGATGACTCCTCGACGAAGGTACCATCCAAAATTTTTGATTTTTAGCGGTATCTTCATCTTCCAAATTTTCTTATTATTATCAGCTGGTAAATCAGAATGGATTATGGCATTGTATAATGATTTCACCGAGAAAGAGCCATCTACATGTAAATTCCACCTAAATTCATCCTGGTTCCGGTGATAGAATAACATCCCCCAACCTATGAATTAAAGCATTCCATGCCTCTAGCCTTTGCCCGATCAAAACGCGTCGAAACGTCACATTCGGTGGAGAGGTGGCCATCACCGTGGCAATGGTATCTCCCTTGCGACGAACGATACTATACAGCGCAGGATACTGTTCACTTAAGGGTGCATTGTCCAACCAAGCATCCTCCCAGAACCGTATCTGTGCCCCATTCTTAATTGAGAAAGTACCATGACGAAAAAAGTCATTTTTCGACGCCATTAGACCAGCCCAGAAGTGTGAATCACCAGGTTTCCAAACCACTTGGGATAATGTCTTGGAGCCGATATACTTTCTTCGGAGTATAGTTTGCCAGATCCCGTCCTCGGTAAGGAGCTTGAAAAGCCATTTACCTAGCAGAGCTGTGTTTTTGACTTCTAAGTCATGAACACCAAGCCCGCCTTGATCTTTAGGACTACAAACTACACTCCATTTAACCGGTCGATACTTCTTTTTCTCACTATCTCCTTGCCAAAAGAATCTGGATCGATAATAATCGAGTTTGTGCAGAACTCCTTTTGGCAAAAGGAAGAAAGATAACATATACAGTACCATGTTTGTCAGTACCGAATTAATGAGTACCAATCTTCCTCCCAGAGATAGTAATTTGCCTTTCCAACTACTAAGGCGCTTCTGTAGTCTTTTCTCTACTATTTTCCATTCATCGATCGTGAGTCTCCGATAATGAATCGGAATACCCAGATAGCGAATGGGAAAATGGCCTTGCCCGCAACCGAACAACTCTGTATAAAGAGCTGTATCATTTTGGGCATCACCGAAACAGAACAATTCACTTTTATGGAAATTAATTTTTAATCCCGATAGTTGCTCAAAAGCTACCAAAATTAATTTCAGGTTCTGAGCTTTTTCGAGATCATGATCCATAAACGGAATTGTATCATCGGCATATTGAAGGATTGATAAACCACCATCAACCGGATGTGGAATCACACCTTCAATTTGACCATCGAACTTGGCTCGCTCTATGAGTATAGCCGGCATATCCGCCACAATGTTAAATAACATCGGTGATAGCGGATCTCCTTGGCGTAACCCTTTTCGTGTTTGGAAATAATGGCCGGTGTCATCATTGACCCGAATTGCCACACTACCTCCATTCACAAAATCATTAATTAGAGCGCGCCATTCAGGAGAAAAACCTTTCATCCTGAGTGTCTGTTGTAAGAAAGACCACTTTACTTTATCATAAGCTTTTTCAAAATCTAATTTTAAAATAACCCCATTTAATTTCTTAGTATGCATCTCATGTACCGTCTCATGTAAAACCGCCACACCGTCAAGGATATTTCTTCCTTGCATGAAAGCTGTTTGAGATGGTCGAACTACATGATCGGCGACCGTATTAAGTCTAATGGTGGCCACTTTCGTGAAAATCTTGAAACTTACGTTTAAGAGGCAAATAGGTCTATATTGTTGAATCCTTTCTGCCTCATTAACTTTTGGTAACAAGATTACTTCACCAAAATTTAGACGAAATAATTCCAGTTGTCCAATATGCAAAGCACTGAACAAATCTAGAAGATCCCCTTTAATAGTATCCTAGAAGGTTTGGTAAAACTCCGCTGGAAAACCATCTGGACCCGGTGCTTTGTTGCATTCCATCTGGAAAACAGCTTTCTGCACCTCCTTCTCTGAATAAGGTGCAGTAAGTAGTCCGTTTTCCTCAACAGAAACTTGGGGTATGTCAGCTGTTAAGTCCTCATTTAGAGAAAATGAGCTTTCATCTGGAGGACCAAACAAGCCTTTATAATAATTTGTAATGTACGACTTGAGTTGCTCATGACCTTCAATCAACCCTTCATCTTGGATAAGAGAATGAATACGTTTTTTCCGATGTCTCCCATTGGCAATACCATGGAAATATCGCGTATTGGAATCTCCTTCTAAAATGAATTGGGCCTTGGATCGTTGGTACCATTTGAGTTCCTCTTCGCGAAGTAGACTCGCCATCTGTGCATTGGATTGATTCTTAACTTCAACCTCTTGCGCAGTCAACGGTCTTACCTCAGCAAAAGCCTCGAGCTCATCGATTAAGGTTGATAAGCGAGTCTTTTCCTTTTTAAGAATACCTGTCATATGGGTTGCCCATCCAGAGAGATGTCCTGCGCATTGCACGCATCTTATTATTCCATCTCACGATTGGGGAACTACCACCAAGCTGGCCTTTCCCAAACCTTCTTAACCATCTCATGAAACCCTTCTCTCTGTAACCAGCCAAGTTCAAATTTGAAAGGCCGCTTACAAACAGGTCTAGGATTCCCAGTAGTTAAGAGGATAGGAGCATGGTCAGACAATTTTTCAATACGTTCTAGTGCGCGGATAGACACCATAGGGTATTTATCTTCCCATTCAGTATCCATCAAGACGCGATCTAGTTTTTCGTATGTGGGCTCAGGCAAGCTATTAGCCCAAGTAAATTGTCGACTCGACATAAACACCTCTCTCAAATCAAGACTATCGATGACAAGCATTGAATAAGAAAGGCCAATGTCCATCAAAGTGGCCTTTACTTTTTTCATGAGGAAATCTTAGTAAATTGAAATCACCACCGATCAAAATCGGGTATGGATTATCTTTAGCAAGATTTACCAACTCACGTAAAAAGTCGGCCTTAAAAGCGTCCTGGGCAGCACCATACACAGCAACCAGACTCCACATGAACCCATCGGCTTTGTTCCGAATGTCGAGTTTAATGTGATACTCACCATCCGAACTAGCTAAAACCGTCATGGTGTCTATGCGGACGCCAAGTAAGATGCCCCCAGACCTACCACGAGGTGGGCGAGAAAACCACTGAAAGTTAATCCCGCCCGATAAACGGTCGAGAAAACTCGTGAGAAGCTCCGCCTACCCGTCTCCGATATTGCAATGAAATCTAAATCATACTCTCTACAACCATCGGCAATGTGCGAATGTTTAGCCAAGTCACCAAGACCTCTGCTATTTCGAAACATGCCAATCATTGAGAAACAATTTTAGATTTAGATCTCTTACAATATCTACGAGACTTTTTACCAGGTGATGACCTAGAACCACGCGCTGAAGCTTTTAGATCATAAACTGAACTAAGCTCCGAGTGTTCTAAGTCGACCTCTGATATATTACCAATAATAGCCGAGAGAATCTGACCATCTAGGATGCCATCATCATCATCATCGGCTACTACGGAGGTTTCAGGCCCAGTGTTAACCTTCGGAACAACCGTTAAACGATCAAGTTCCGTCTGTCTCAACATCTTAGCCGAAACCATGATCTCATCAGATGTGTTACCCAATGAGACCCCAAGACTACTCAAATTAGACGAAATACGTGAATCAGAAAAAGAAATAAAGGACCTGGAAGGTTGTTTCATACCAGCGTTGTCGAGGTTCATCTCCGCCTTGCGTCTCATGGCACGCTGGATGACATCCTCGTCCGTAGCCCCCGATCCATCCTCCGCAACGGTATGCCGCCCGCTCCGTCGCACCGTCGGCTGAACGACAGGCGGAGGAGGAGGAGGCCGCTGCAAGGTAGGAATCGGCGACGGTGAAGCCAAACTCGACGAAGAGGCCATCGACGCGGAAGAAGAACTCGGTACTCCAGGGGTATGTGTCGGTGAGGCCCCCTGAAGTAACTTCTTCACCTACCTTTATGCTGTATAATTACATCAGTATGCATCTAACAACACTATGTGCTTTTTTGTTGGCGTCTTCATCCAAATTCACTAGATTATAACATTGGGTGGGGCTAACATGAATTTTACTTTCATCTTGGCTATTATATGTGAATCGGTGAACAATTTTTTTGGGTGCACCCAACTTGATACGACCCTGGTACCACAAAGTATCTATTACTATGCTAATTAAAGACTAATTATGGAACATGATATAGAGAAAGCAAAATCTGAAATTAATTGTGTTAGCTTTTGAGCAACTATCTGGTTTAAAAATTAATTTCCATAAGAGCGAGTTGTTCTATTTCGGAGACGCTCAAGATGAGGAAAACCACTATGCTGAGCTTTTCGGTTGTGGGTTTGGTCAATTTCCGATCTGTTATTTAGGCATTCCAAAAAAATTCGGAGGCTAATAATAGCGGAATGGAAACACGTCGAGAAAAGATTGCAGCAGCGCATCAGTACTTGAAAAGGAAAATTACTATCTCTCGGTGCTGAAAAATACCGAATTATTAAATGGAGTGTTGTCTGCCAACCTAAGTACCAAGGAGGGCTTGGTGTTCATGAACTTCAGGTAAAGAACACCGTCCTATTGGGGAAATGGTTAGCCAAGTTGCTAACTGAATATGGGGTTTGGTATACATTACTAAGAAGAAAATATGTTGGTTCAAAAGTGATCTCTCAAGTCTTCTGGAAACCTAAAGATTCTCACGAGGAAACGTCGCGTGAGTCTTGATCTCCTTGAGTTTTCGGATTTTAGTTTATTTTCATTATTATATGTACTATACTATTTGCTAAGTTTGAATTTGGTTGAATAATGTAATTTACTTAGTTAAATATTTGGTTGCAAGTATGAATTGTGGTGTGATAGGAATTTGATTGAATGTTTTTATTTGCATTCCGACCGGCCTATTTGGGGTGCCAATGTGGGTATAGGCCCCCGAAACAGCGGCACGGGTGCTGGCGCCCTCAAAACTCGTGTGCCAACAATGTTGTCGAACATAGTTTCATGAGTAGCGACGATGCTCTAATGGCCTGAAATTGGCCCACAGTTTGGACACATGTAGAAACGACTGCCATAGTTCTCCCTGAGCCACCAGGCTGTGTGAAAGAGGTAAGAGTGACATCTTTTCAAAAATTCAGCACAACATTGCCCTATCTTCAAAATGATTTCGAAATTATCAATTTCTCATGAAGACTTGGTTCATGGGAGTGGGGTGTAAACGGATCGGATCGGATTTGATTCTTTCCATATCCTTTATCATATTATTTAAACGGATTCGGTTCGGATAATGGTCGGACGCGGATTCGAATACAGATTATATTGAACTACGGATTCAGATCGAAAATGGAGCAGACTTGGATTGGGAATGGACAACAATAATCGGATAAATACGTGTATAAATAGATAATTATATTTGTATAAGAATAACAAGAAAATTTATACAAAGTTGATGTGCAAGTATATTTAAGAAATTCAATACATCCTAAATGTTGAAAGTCATCGGAGTTTTGAAAAGATTATGGCAATAACTTAAAAATACTATGTTTTGAAAACACATATTGTGTTATGTGTTATGAGTGGTTCGAGTGGGGCTGTTTGGTCGAGCTCCGGGTTTTCGCGAGTGGCTAGTGCTATCATGGCGGTGACTCCGTTCAATAATAATCCACAGACCTCAGTGGCTAAGGAGATTGTGGCAAGGCTTCGAGAGGTGAGCCCAGAGCTTGAGAGGTGCCCCGCTTCCACAGACGTGGTAACCACCCCGACGGACAAGGCTGTCATCCCTGTATCTTCTTCCTCGAGCAGGCCTCCAGGGAGGGAGGTGTTACCTGCTAGAGGAAGGGTGCATACGCTGGCCAGGACGTCCTCGGGGGGCATCTTGACGTGCTACTACGATGCCTACTTTGCCTCCGCTCGTGCCCACGGCTGGCGTGGGCTTTGAAGATGGCCGGGTGGCCTCCGGCGCCCCCGCCTCTCCTCCCACCGGCTTCATCGACATCGGAACAGGAGCTAGCAGCGGCGCTCGTCAGCGCTGCACCCTTGCCCGCCAAGGCCGCTGCTTCCAAGCAGCGCACCATGGCCCTAGCAGCGACTGCAGCAGGCCGTCACGCTTCTGTTGCTGCCTCCGTGGCGGCGGAGGATCGGGCTCTGGCGGATGCGGGTAACGAGGGCGTCCGGCACCATGGGCGTGGTGTGCATGATGCGGCTGACCTACTGCCGCCGCAGCAGCCGAGCGATGGCAGCCAGGGGTGCGTCATGCCATCACCGACCGCTCCGTAGGCGCTCGAGGCGGCCTCGACGCATGCTGCTTCCATCACCAAGGGGGGGCCTGCACTGTCCACTCCCCCCTAAGGTGGCGGCCTCGCTTCGCGCTCTGTCTGTCACCCCATCGCGTAGGAGCACGCGACATGGAGTGGCAGCGGACGACGCTGATACCACGGATGAAGATTCGTTGGCCAAGGCGATGAGGCGCAAGGCGGCGTCAAACCTCGACCCCGCGGGTACTGTCTC
Organism: Lolium rigidum; assembly: GCF_022539505.1. NCBI lineage: Eukaryota > Viridiplantae > Streptophyta > Magnoliopsida > Poales > Poaceae > Lolium > Lolium rigidum. Next base: position 268,837,530 of record NC_061512.1, read on the forward strand.
AAGTGATAGTCCTTTCTTTCTTTTTCCACGCCTCAGATTCCTTCCAAGTTAGATAATCTAGGCGTTTCGTTGGGTACTTCTCTTGATTTAGTTTCTGTTTCGACTAAAGCAGTGAAACACATGGAGTTTGATAGATTAAAATGTACTCCTGTGTTGAAGAGCAAGTTGGATACCTCTCATACAAGTGATGATGACGATGAAGCGTACGCCATTTCAGATGGCTAGCTTCTCTCACATATTGTAGGGGAGGTATCAGAGGTCGGACTAGATGTTGCGATGCTTAGTTCATGCTATGAACTCAGGGCAAAAGATAGCAAGTCTAGAACTTCTTGTTTTAAGAAAAGCGCTTGGCCTAATAAAAAGGCAAGAGTGTCCAAATCTTCTCATGTTTCCAAATGAATGGCATGTTTAAGAATAGCAGAGGTCTTAGTGACTTGGCTAAACACTTACACATTCCTGACTCCATTCGGGATCATGCTTTAGATTTATTGCGATCTCTGAGACTGGGAAGCGTCATTACTCCACAAGCTTTCTAAACCGCCTTTCTGGTGGTGAAGATTTTGCTTGGGTATCGCGACCCCCCAAGAGGTCGGTCCGGGGGTTTACTTGTAGGCGTCCGAATTTTGACTATGGAAATATTAGATAATTTTGGTGGTGAATTTCATATAAAGCTTCAGATTCGGAATAAATCTGATAATTTTATTTGGAGTTTAGTGTCTGTCTATGGGGCGGCCCAGGATCCCCTCAAACCAGCCTTTCTGCGTGAGATGGTTAATCTTGCCAAGAATAATCCACACCCTATTATCATAGGAGGGAATTTAAATTTTCTTAGATATCCACATGAGAAGAGTAAGGGTAGGTTTGACAGTCATAGGTCTTTCCTCTTCAATGTTGTCATAGACAGTTTGGACCTGAAAGAAATATCACTGACCGGGAGGCAATTCACCTGGGCTAATAGTCTTACTGATCCGACATATGAGAAGCTAGATAGAGTACTAATGGACTCGGACTGGGAATCAAAATTCCCTCTAGTCTCGGTACGTGCTCTTCCTCGCATCGAATCATTGTCGGATCATGCTTCCATACTATTACCTACTGGGACCCCTTCTCCATCTCGTAAACGTCCGTTCAAATTCGAACTAGGATGGCTACATAGAGAAGGGTTCTCGGATATGGTTAAAAATGTATGGGACCAGCATTTTGTCGCGGGCTCTTCAATCCGAACGTGGAATAGCAAGCTTAGGGCTGTGCGGAAATACCTTGGAGGGTGGGCACGACATATGACTGGACAACTCAAACAAGAGAAGCTCAGCCTTTCGACGTCAATTGATGATCTAGAGGCAATTTTGGAATACAGACGGTTGAAGACACATGAACTTGATCTAAAAAATAATACAATGCAAAGTTAGCTGGATTATTGCGTGAGGAGGAACTCAAATGGTACCATCGATCAAAGGCTCAATTCTTATTGAAAGGGGATTCGAATACAAGATACTTTCATAGTGTTGCTAATAGCAGACACAAAAATAAACGTATTCATTCCCTTATCCAGGATGATGTTATGATCGAGGGATAAGAGCAATTAAATCTTACATTACATCTTATTACAAAAGTTTATTTGGAGCACCTGAGGATTCTCATATCGCTTTGGATGAATCCAGAGTAGATGATATACCACAAGTGTCCTCTCTGGAGAACGCTGTCCTTTCCGCTCCATATACGGAGGGGGAGATTAGGAAAGCAGTTTTCCAGATGGAACACAACAAGGTACCGGGGCCGGATGGTTTTCTAGCTGAGTTCTATCAAACATTCTGGTATACTATAAAAAAAATGATCTCCTAGAGTTGTTTCAAGAGCTTCATGATGGGAAATTAGATCTCTTTTGAATTAAATTTGGGGAAATAATTCTCCTCCCTAAGGTTAACGATGCGGATCGTATCCAGCAATTCAGACCGATTTGTCTACTCAATGTCTGCTTTAATTTTTTTTACAAAGGTTGCTACTATTAGACTTAATTCTGTAGCCAATTAAGTAGTGCGTCCTACTCAAACAACGTTTATGCAAGGTCGATACATCTTGCATGGTGTCGTGACGGTTTGCATGAGACGATACATGACATGCACCGCAAAAAGTTGAGTGGGGTTATCCTTAAAATTGACTTTGAAAAGGCTTATGATAAAGTCAAATGGTCTTTCCTACAACAAACACTTCGGATGAAAGGTTTTTCTCCGGAATGGCGCGCTCTAATTAATAACTTCATCTCTGGTGGAAGTGTCGCCATCAAAGTCAATGATGATGTTGGCAAATACTTCCAAACAAATAAGGGGTTACGGCAAGGAGATCCGCTGTCTCCAATGTTATTTAACATTGTAGCGAATATGCTTGCTACTTTAATTGAGCGTGCCAAGGAAGATGGCCAGATTGAAGGAGTGGTGCCCCACCTAGTTGATGGGGGACTATCTATTCTGCAGTATGCCGATGATACAATTCTTTTTATGGATCACGACTTGGATAAGGCAAGAAATCTGAAATTAATCCTCTCAGCTTTCGAGAAATTATCTGGTCTAAAGATTAACTTCCATAAGAGTGAATTATTTTGTTTCGGTGATGCCCAAGACGAGGCCGACCAATATACTGAATTATTCGGTTGCGGTTTAGGCTCTTTTCCAATTAGCTACCTAGGTATTCCGATTCATCATCGGAGACTTACTCTAGCCGAATGAAAAATGGTCGAGGAAAGGTTGCAGAAAATAATGAGTAGTTGGAAAGGAAAATTACTATCTCTTGGTGGAATATTGGTACTCATTTATTCGGTACTCACAAATATGGTACTATATATGATATCATTCTTCCAGTTACCAAAAGGAATTCTTCATAGATTGGATTACCTCCGATCAAGATTTTTCTGGCAAGGAGATAGTGAGAAGAACAAATATCGGTTGACAAAGTGGAGTGTTGTATGCCGTCCCAAAGATCAAGGTGGACTTGGTATCCACGATCTAGAGCTTAAGAACCAGGCCCTGATGTCTACGGGTGCTTCTATTTTTGTAGACAGTGTTGGGCCTCCAAGAGGAGAGGTTTGTAGAACAGCAACAAGTTTCCCTTAAGTGGATCACCCAAGGTTTATCGAACTCAGGGAGGAAGAGGTCAAAGATATCCCTCTCAAGCAACCCTGCAATCACGATACAAGAAATCTCTTGTGTCCCCAACACACCTAATACACTTGTCAGATGTATAGGTGCACTAGTTCGGCGAAGAGATAGTGAAATACAAGTAATATGGATGGATATGAGTGGTAATAGCAATCTGAATATAATATGGCAGCGAGTAAACATGCAACGAACGAGTAAATAAACGGAGTTTCGATGCTTAGAAACAAGGCCTAGGGATCCTACTTTCACTAGTGGACACTCTCAACATTGATCACATAATAAAACCACTCTACACTCTCTTGTTGGATGATGAACACCACTAATTGTGTAGGGCTACAAGAGCACCTCAATGCCGGAGTTAACAAGCTCCACAACATTCAATGTTCATATTTAAATAACCTTAGAGTGCATGATAGATCATTGCAATTACACCAAGTACTAACATAGCATGCACACTGTCACCATCACACTATGAAGGAGGAATAGATCACATCAATACTATCATAGTAATAGTTAACTTCATAATGTACAAGAGATCACAATCATAAACTACGCCATGTACTACATGATGCACACACTGTCACCATTACATCATGGAGGAGGAATAGTCTACTTTAATAACATCACTAGAGTAGCACATAGATGATATTCAACTAGATCACAAAGAGAGAGATGAACCACATAGCTACGAGCAGAGCCCTCAGCCCGGGGGTGAATTACTCCCTCCTCATCATGGAGACAGCGATGGCGGTGAAGATGGCGATGGAGATGGCGGTGGAGATGACTCCGGGGCAATTCCCCATCCCGGCGAGGTGCCGGAACAGAGACTTCGGTCCCCCGAATTGGAGTTTCGCGATGGCGGCGGCTCTGGAAGGTTTTCTCGGGTTTCGTCAATCGGGGTAGGGTTTTCGCGACGGAGACCTTAAGTAGGCGGAAGGGCAGCCTCGGAGGGGCCATGGTGGGCCCACACACTAGGGGGCGCGCCCCACCCCTTGGCCGCGCCGCCCTGGCGTGTGGGGGCCCCTGGCTCCTCTCCGGTACTTCTTCGATGCTCTGGAACCTTCCGGGAAAAATAAGGTGCTGGGCATTGATTTCGTCCGATTCCGAGAATATTTCCTTACTAGGATTCCTGAAACCAAAAACAGCAGAAAACGAGAAGCGGCACTTCGGCATCTCGTCAATAGGTTAGTTCCGAAAACGCATAAAATCATCATAAAGTGTGAACAAAACATGTAGGTATTGTCATAAAACAAGCATGGAACATAAGAAATTATCGATACGTTTGAGACGTATCAAGCATCCCCAAGCTTAGTTCCTACTCGCCCTCGAGTAGGTAAACGATAACAAGGATAATTTCTGAAGTAACATGCTACTAACATAATCTTGATCATACTATTGTAAAGCATATGAGATGAATGCAGCGATTCAAAGCAATGGTAAAGACAATGAGTAAACAACTGAATCATATAGCAAAGACTTTTCATGAATAATACTTTCAAGACAAGCATCAATAAGACTTGCATAAGAGTTACTCAAAAAGCAATATATTCAAAGTAAAGGCATTGAAGCAACACAAAGGAAGATATAAGTTTCAGCAGTTGCTTTCAACTTCAACATGTATATCTCATGGATATTTGTCAACATAAAGCAATATAACAAGTGCAATAGGTAAACATGTAAGAATCAATGCACAGTTAACACAAGTATTTGCTTCTAAGATAGAAAGAAGTAGGTAAACTGACTCAACAATAAAGTAAAAGATAGGCCCTTCGCAGAGGGAAGCATGGATTACTATTTTTGTGCTAGAGCTTTTCATTTTGAAAACATAGAAACAATTTTGTCAACGGTAGTAATAAATCATATGTGTTATGCATAATACATCTTATAAGCTGCAAGCCTCATGCATAGATTACCAATAGTGCTCGCACCTTGTCCTAATTAGCTTGAATAATCATGGATTATCATTGCATAGCATATGTTTCAACCAAGTGTCACAAAGGGGTACCTCTATGCCGCCTGTACAAAGGTCTAAGGAGAAAGCTCGCATTGGATTTCTCGCTTTTGATTATTCTCAACTTAGACATCCATACCGGGACAACATAGACAACGAGATAATGGACTCCTCTTTAATGCATAAGCATTCAACAACAGTTAAAATTCTCATAAGAGATTGAGGATTAATTGTCCAAACTGAAACTTCCACCATGAATCATGGCTTTAGTTAGCGGCCGAATGTTCTTCTCTAATAGTATGCATACTCAAACCATTTGATCATGAAAATCGCCCTTACTTCAGACAAGACGAACATGCATAGCAACTCACATGATATTCAACAAAGGTGTAATAGTTGGTGGCGTCCCCAGAAGCATGGTTACCGCTCAACAAGCAACTTATAAGAAATAAGATACATAGCTACATATTCTTCACCACAATAGTTTTTAAGGCTATTTCCCCATGAGCTATATATTGCAAAGACAAAGGATAGAATTTTAAAGGTAGCACTCAAGTAATTTACTTTGGAATGGCGGAGAAATACCATGTGGTAGGTAGGTATGGTGGACACAAATGGCGTAGTATTTGGCTCAAGGATTTGGATGCACGAGAAGAATTCCTCTCAATACAAGGCTAGGCTAGCAAGGTTGTTTGAAGCAAACTCAAGTATAAAACGGTGCAGCAAGACTCACATATGAACATATTGTAAGAATTATAAGACTTTACATCGTCTCCTTGTTGTTCAAACACCTTAACTAGAAAATATCTAGACTCTAGAGAAACCGATCATGCAAACCAAATTTTAACAAGCTCTATGTAGTTCTTCATTAATAGGTGCAAAGTACATGATGCAAGAGCTTAAACATGATCTATATGAGCACAACAATTGCCAAGTATCAAATTATTCAAGACATTATACCATTTACCACATGTAGCATTTCCCGTTTCCAACCATATAACAATTAACGAAGCAGTTTCAACCTTCGCCATGAACATTAAAAGTAAAGGTAAGAACACATGTGTTCATATGAACCAGCGGAGCGTGTCTCTCTCCCACACAAGCATTTATTCAGAGAATGAAAATAACAAAACGAAAATAAAAGCACACAGACGCTCCAAGTAAAGTACATAAGATGTGACCGAATAAAAATATAGTTTCAAGAGAAGAAACTCGATAATTTGTCGATGAAGAAGGGGATGCCTTGGGCATCCCCAAGCTTAGATGCTTGAGTCTTCTTGAAATATGTAGGGATGAACCACGGGGGCATCCCCAAGCTTAGACTTTTCACTCTTCTTGATCATATTGTATCATCCTCCTCTCTTGACCCTTGAAAACTTCCTCCACACCAAACTCAAAACAAACTCATTAGAGGGTTAGTGCATAATCAAAAATTCACATATTCAGAGGTGACACAATCATTCTTAATACTTCTGGACATTGCTCAAAGCTACTGGAAGTTAATGGAACAAAGAAATCCATCCAACACAGCAAAAGAGGCAATGCGAAATAAAAGGCAGAATCTATCAAAACAGAACAGTCCGTAAAGACGAATTTTATAGAGGCACCAGACTTGCTCAGATGAAAATTCCCAAATTGAATGAAAGTTGCGTACATATCTGAGGATCACTCACGTAAATTGGCACATTTTTCTGAGTTAGCTACAGAGAATCATACCCAAATTCGTGACAGCAAGAAATCTGTTTCTGTGCAGTAATCCAAATCTAGTATGAACCTTACTATCAAAGACTTTACTTGGCACAACAATGCAATAAAATAAAGATAAGGAGAGGTTTCTACATTAGTAACAACTTCCAAGACATAAATGTAAAACAAAGTTGCTGTAGTAAAAATAAAAACATGGGTTATCTCCCAAGAAGTGCTTTCTTTATAGCCATTAAGATGGGCTCAGCAGTTTTAATGATGCACTCGCAAGAAATAAGAGTTGAAGCAAAAGAGAGCATCAAAAAGCAAGTTCAGAACACATTTAAGTCTAACCCACTTCCTATGCATAGGAATCTTGTACACAAATGAATTCATGAAGAACAAAGTGACAAGCATAGGAAGATAAAACACGAGTAACTTCAAGATTCTCAACATAGAGAGGGGAAACTTAATATTATTAAGATGCATATAACCATGTTTCCCTCTCTCATAATAACTTCCAGTAGCATCATTGATGAAATCCACAATATAACCATCACTTAAAACATTCATATCATGGTTTATATGCATAAAGGTATCATTAATTTTGGCATAAGAAGAGTTCTTCTCATTAATAGTAATTGGAGCAAGATTATTATCAAGAATTTGAACATGGTAAACAAGTTGCATACTAAGGGAATTGTTTTTAGCAATCCAATCATAACTATGACAAGTTTCAGTGATCATACCATCGTTGTTACTAGAAGGAGAGGTATCAAACATATAATGATCAGTAGCAAAAGGATTTTCAAACAGCTCATCCCCAAGCTTAGAGCTTTCTATATTATGGGAGGAAGCATGGATAGTACTGATACTATGGCAATTATTAACATCACCATTTTCAGAATTAGTTTCCCAGAGATTTCCCATATCAAAAGTAGTGTGCTCTTTCAAATCATGATCACTAATGTAGGTAAAGGGCATAGGAAGATCATTGACTCAGATTCATTATCATAATAATCGTTAGGAGAAACATACTTACGGTTACCTATCGTTATCTCATACACGCGGGGATATGCCGTTACCTCTTTCTCTTTATTCCCCTTCTTCTTCTTCTTCTTTTTCGTTCCCTTCTTCTTCTTCTTCTTTTCTTTCTCCTCGTTCCCTTCTTTAGCGGGGAGAGGCTTGATGAGGGGCTCCTCCACATAACCTGATCTGTTTCCAAAAACAATAGAAGAAACTTGGGAGGATTCCTCCTTTTCATTAATAAGTTCAAAACACACAGCGGTCCTATCATATTTTGGCAAAGTGTCATCTTCTAAAATATTTTGTATGTAAGTATTTGTATGGCAATTATCAATGCAATAAGAAAAACACCCACGCAGGACATCATCAATATCAAGATCACTCATATGTAACAAAGAGATTTTTCTTGATAGCTCTTCACACCACAAAAATAAAGTAAGTTCGTCATGCTGATTAGGAGTAATTTCATCATCACAATACAAATTTGCAGCACTCACGGGGTTCGAATTATAATTGGAGGAGCATTGAAAATTAAAATGACCCACTATATGGCAAAGTTCACAAATAAAAGGATAGCTGGCACAAACTTTTTACCAAGATCATCTAGATCCCTAGACCACTTTCTAGTTTTTTCATTCATATGGTGGATACAATATTCATCTTCGATTTGATTAATTCCACAAGGTCTATGCATTCCACAAAAATTAACATGCTTATAAGAAAGAGAAGTTTGGGCATGTTTATTGCAATCATTAATAACAGTTTCATCCTTCATGCAAGTGTCTTTAAAAGGTTCATGATACTTATCAAAATTCTTCCTAGGCAATTCAAAATGAGAGGCAAAAGCTTTATAAAGATTTGCAACAACTTGAGAGTCAAGACCATAAGTAGCACTCATACTTCGAATTTTATCAGTATCCATAAAAGTTTCAATGCATTCATAATCATAATTTATACCCGACTCTTTACCTTTGTCGTTCTCCCAATCTTCAGCGTTCTCCTGAATCCGATCAAGAAGGTCCCTTTTAAACTCTTCTTCATTGCGTGTAAATGATCCAGAACAAGTAGTATCCAACAAGGTTTTATCCTGAAAAGAAAGTCTTGCATAGAAATTATCAATGATGATATTACCTGGAAGCTCATGAATGGGGCATTTGAGCATTAAAGACTTCAATCTTCCCCATGCTTGGGCAATACTCTCTCCATCATGAGGCCAAAAATTATATATGCGGTTCCGGTCTTTGTGAATTTCACTTGGAGGATAGAATTTAGAGTAAAATAGAGGCACAATATCCTTCCAATCAAGAGAATGCCCATCCTTCAGCAGTTTGTACCAATGTGCCGCTTTACCAGACAGCGACAAAGAGAATAGTTTCT